>NW_009608818.1:242016-255014 GCF_000690535.1 Cariama cristata
CCCCCCCCCCCCCAATTTCTGATGAATTGGTCTTCCTAACACAGTTGTGAATAGCGTATTGTGGAGGTGAATGTTCCTAGGAGGAGAACGTTGGGACCCAGTTCCTCCGTGGCGACATCTCATTGCTGTTTGATGGGATGAGCACAAGGGCATTGGATTACGGGCAAAGCTTTAGAGCAAACCATGCTGAGCTTGTAACGAAGGTGGGGAACGTGATCCTGAACCCAATGAAATCCTCTACATTTGGGCTGCCTTCTTGCAGCTTGACAACAGGCCAAGCAAGTGACAGTGGGACTTGTAGTCCTCTTTGGGAAATTGGGATGGTGCATCTCCACTGAGGCTGGGAGAGCTGAGAGAGTTCAGCACTGGCATCCAGCTGTGCAGCACCCAAATGCTCACCCACACCATGTGAACATCTTGGCTGTGCAAACCAACTGGGGAACCTCATAGGAACATGCTTTGAAACATTTCTGGAGTTTCTGGTCATGCTGTAAGTGCCACAGGGGCTGTTCTTCCTTTGATCCCAAACTAGAGATGAAGGGGCAATTCGCACACATTTTTGAACCATAAAAAAGCCATGTGGCTTGACATTAGTTCCAGAAACAGGCCAAGATGTAGGATAATATTGTTTTTCTTATATATTTAAACTGTCTCTTCTCGCCATCTCATGAAGCTGTGCTGTAGCCTTAGAAAATAAAGAGTGTTCTGTGGGACTTAATTCTCAAAATATGGGCAAAAGGAAGAGTCTGTTTGACTTGGGTTAGCAGAACTAAAACTCAAAGACAAATCACTGTGTTGCTCCCTTATTTCCATCTTATCTAATATACTCCATAGCACAGAAATGGCTCTTTGACTTGCAGATATTGTAAACTTCTTGGAGACCTCAGAATCTGGTCAGCTATCCTAAAAAAATGACATCCGCCGGTCTATGAGTGTAAACCCCAGTTTACAGGTAGAATGAGAAATTATATTTGCCTTTTGTTGATCTTCAAAAGAAATTATGAAAAAAATTATGGGGATTGAAATGGTTTTATGATTGCCAAGAAATACCAGTCCTGAAGTTTCAGAAGGTTAATGACTGTCTGTATGGAGAGAGAATACAGCCCCGTCTAATTATCTTGCACCAATAAGGATAAAGGTTTGGCAGTTGAGTGAGATTATGTCAAGACTAGTCAAATAGTGTTGATATTTTTTTACCTCCACGCTTTTTTCCAAACAAGGGATTGTTGCATCTTTTAATTAAATGTTATATGAATACATTTCAGATAGACCCAAACACAGGGCAACTGTGTTTCAGAAATGCTGTTTCTACATTTAAAATGTATTTGAAATGTAATTTAAGAAAAAAGATAAAGGAAAAAAACCCTAAAATAACTCGAAACAAGCCAGAATATAGTAGCTCATCATTACACTAATATATCAAACAATATGAGCTTAGCTTAATTATCCCCTTTGAGAGTTGAGAAAACTAAGCACAACCTTCAATTTACAGCTGTTTGGTGCCGGGAACCTGAATTATTATTTAAGAAGAAGGGAGGAAAAAAAAAAGTTTATTTATTGTGACCTACACTCAGTTTTTATTCATCATGGAAAATCTGTATATTCACAAATGAGGGCTATTCATCTGCAGACTGCAGCATTCTTCAGCTGTCCGGGGCTGCATCAGCCGCACTTCTTCAGCTTTTGTGTTCATCTCGAAGCCTCTTCATCCAAATTGTTCATCATCTTGATGGCGGAGCTTTATCTTGCTCTAGTGCAGCTGCATTCCCCTTATCCAAAGTGCTGAGAGATACAAGGGAGAGGGAGAGAGGGAGGCAGAATAGAAAAGAGAAAAAGGAATGGCCAGTGCTCATATGAGGATAATTTGTAGTTTCTCAATAATAATAAAAAAAAAAGAGGACAGGCTAATTACTGGCTTAACTAGGGCAGCCTGTGGATCCTCATGTCAAAAGGACTAGCGTAATTATTTGCCATCAAAGCACATTCATATTGTGGTACAAAAGAAGGGCCTTTCGCAAATGGATCTCACTAATAAACAGGGCTGAGAGGAGCATTATGTGTCTCCCTGGATGCAAGCACATTAACACAGTGACATGGAGCATAACTCTCAGCCTGGAGAGAGGGGGGGGGAGAGGAAGAATGATAATTATCCCCCCTCCCCATCTTTCCTCTCCTTTTCCTTTGTGTTGGGCTAGCAAGCCGAACGCGACCCGCTGGAAGGCCCAAGGCAGGCTATTAGTGACCTCTGAGCATTGACAAGGTGGCTACACTCTTAAAAGCCCAGCTCTCCATGTCAGGAGGGTCGCAGGAGCCCGCGAGAGGAGCTTTAAATGGTCCAGCAAACACTTCAACCTTAAAGACACCTGGAAGGTCGTGACCAATTTAATGTAGATGAATCTGGCATAAAGAGGGCTCTTTTGAATGCACAGACAAAAGTTTTGGGTTTTTTCCCCCCTTATTCTTTTTTTTCACGTTGTTTTTTCACAGATCTTAGCATAAGAGAATCTGGAGAAAGAGACTTGATTCTGGAGACTGCTTCTGCACTCTCTGAGCAGATGTGGTGCTAGGCGGCCTCAAAGGCTGCAGCTTTTCATTAGGAAAAGTAAACAGATTCGGAAAGAAAGAGAAGGGATGTGTGTATATACCTTCCAGGGACGTCTGCAAGCATTGACGTACTAACACGTTTCAAAATTGGTTATATTGCAAAATGTGTGTGTATATATAGATTTATATGTAAAGAGGACTGTTTGGTTTTTGAGTTTTTTAATAGTCTGACTACATAAGGCTATTCACCGCTGGTGCCTGCTGGCAGACGTGCCCCGGTTCCTCGCTTGCCAGCCACAGAGTTTATCTGTTGGGTTGGTGTCTGGCACTGGTTGCTGCCACTGCAAACCATCACCAAGCGAACCCATCGCTCGCAATGGATCAGCAGGCTTTGCAGTCAGCTCAGGAGAGCTGCTGGGGAGTGTTAGGCACAGTGGTTTGGTTTTCCCACCCTCCTCGCTTGCTGCTGTGCAACCTCAGCACTTGGCTGCACTAAGTCCCGACAGGTTTTCCCAAGGAAATCCCTTCTGCCTCTCCTCATCCTCTCACCGAGAGGAGGCACAGGCTGCAATGGGGGCAGTTAGTCTATAACGGGGACAAGCCACCCATCCTCACCGTTCCTCTGCTCTGAAGGAACTTAGAGGTTTGCAGTGGAGTTTTGTTTGTAATGCCTTTTTTTTTTTTTTTTTCACCAAACCCCTACTTTGAGGTCAGTGTTCATGTCACAACTTTGGTTTTTTTTTTAAAGTAATCGGGGGTCTGCATGGGTTACGTACTATAAAACAGCCCTGGTCATTGAAACAGTAAACTGGGATAGTCCTTTCTTTTGACAGCCTTGCCTGACACTGCAAAACACGCAATGCACAGCTAGAAGGAAGAAAGGTGTCAGTACGAGTCGGGACTGCATGGTACACAGTGACATGAATCCGTGCATGCAGCCACATGTGACTGGGATAAAAGGATTTTGAATCCCAACTTATCTGTGTTTCCTTTCCAGCACTCTTCTAGGTCACATCTAGGTCATGCTACAGAGAGGAGCCCCTTTTCCTTGTCACAGCACTCGGGGACATCGTTGACTGTGCCACACTGATGGGCATTAGAAGCCCAGGTCTGCAGACAGCTGTTAGCATTGCTTGCCCCAGGAACAGCTCACCATGCCACTGGGTTTAGGATAAGAGTTGCCAAATTGTCAAGCTCACGCACTCAATCATGAGTTAGGTTTGAAAAATGATGAGATGGGTTTAAAATTTGTGGAGTTAAAGCAGCGGCAGATCTCTTCTTCATTGTGGTTTTTTTTGTGTTTTGTTTTTTTTTTCCTCCCCTCTTCTTGTTTGGTAACTTTAGAAAGGAATTGGATGCTTTCTCCCTATTGTGCATTGCAAGGAAAAAGAAAACATGGGCTTGAGGGGGCAAAAAATAACACAGGAGTAGATTACTCAGTGCAGATCACAGAAACCTGATGCAACTCATTGTAAAAAGGCAAACATTGGCAATACAGGAGTACAGATGTACTGTGCACTCCTACCCAGGCAGGGTTTTGGGGCTGGACAGTGTTTCTAGGACATGACTAACGTCTGTGATACTAAAAAATCCCAAATATTCACCCATCCAGGAGCTGTACAACCCCTTGCCCCCAACATGTAGCGCTAGAGGGATGGAGACCCACTGGAAAAGGTGATAGCAGCAGCCTACAGCCAAAGCTGCTTGCAGTCTCCTCCTAGATGTTTCCTTGTCTCTTTAGCCCTATGTTATTTTTTTCGTTTTGCCCTTATTTCCCTGGAACTTAGCAAATTCCGCTTACAACAAATTTTGCATTTAGTTTACAGGAAGTTGTAACCAGGGACTTAATGGCAGAATTGGATCCGCTGAGGTATGGATATACTGGAGTATAAAGCACATAATTAATTTCACCTTAAAATAAATATCTCTAGGAAAGGGATTAGAGAAGTCAGCTTTATAAACTTGGGGGGGAGGGTGGGATTTTTTTTGTATTTTTAAATTAATCCAGGTGAACTTTCCTGGCTTAGTTGTATCCAGCTATGCTGAGGACCAAGTGCTGATATTAGCAATAAAGACAACATTAGTAATATCATTACATCAGTATAAAGAAGGCTATAGAGTTAGCATTTGTTTAAAAAAAAAAAAATCCTCTGTTAATGGTGACTTTTTTACCATTAACTCGCTCTTTTGCAGTATTTTATACACTTATGTAGTGTTTATGAACCTGGATACGTATTTCTAATGTTGCCAAGAATAATCAAAGACAAATATAACAGTTGCAGGGTTTCTTTCCTGATGAAATTGTATTGCAGCTTCTAAACCCAGAGCTGGCCTCCAGCAAGGGACTGTGTCCTCTTAAAGTAGAAGTGTGCCGCTTGAACTTTGCTATCACATAATGCTTTCAAGGTTGCTTGTCTAAAGTGACTTAATTTGTACTGCAGAACTAGCCTTGTACCCGCAAATGCGCCAAAAGCCACAGCGAGCCAGGGCAGCAGGGCTATTACTAATTTTTTATTAAAATCCCTTAGGCATACACAGAAGGCCCAAAAGCAGCCTTAATAATAGACAACATACAGCACATTTTTCTTGTATTGCCATGTAATCAAATCTAAAGCTTCTGTTCACTTTCTTTGTTTTACCTAGAGGACCAGCTTCCAATTTAGTTGTGGCCTGCACTAAACTGATTTTTCATTGTAATTAATGCCTACTTTGGCCTCAGCCGCTTATACAACTTTCCATTAGAGGTTTGCAGCCATCCGCAGAGTATTTCACCAAGTTACCCTCCCAATCCTGCTACAGTTGCAATTCTTGTTAAACTGTTTTTTTACTTTATTATCATTTTGCAAAGAATGTTTAAATTACACAGCCAAATAGGTTTCTTTCTCCCTTTTATTTTTTTCTCCTTCCCCCCCGTCCTTTTTTTTCCCCCCTGCCTGCTGCACCTATTAAAGTGGTTGGGCAGGAGTCCAACTGGAAGGAAAACCTTTAAGTGATTTCAGAAAGGGCTAGTGGAACTTATTTAGGCCTGGGGTCTGCTGTGGTTAATTTTCAGTCTGTGTTTTGTGCTGTCCATTTCCTCTGAAATACTACCTGGGGTTTAAGGTTCCTCAGCACAGGATGTTAATAGGCCTCTGCAAACATTCAAAAGGCAGCTTTCCCACCACTAACCTTAAAAAGATTGTGGCACCGGGCCCAGGGTCAGATTGAATAGATGAAAAAGTGTATGCTGTGCTTTTGCTTGCTCCTTGGACCTTTCCCTGTTGGCTTGCCTGACATTTTCAGTGACTTTTCTTAGTACCTTATTTTCGGCATGCTTCCTAGAAAATTCTGCTTATTACCTTCTCCTGTCCCTCCAACAGCATTACTAAATTGGGAAGCTCAATAATTTGTAACTATGCTTTGCTGACTTCTTGGACTTTTCCCTTGCAGTTGCAAGGTGCTGCTTCTTGCGACCCTGATGAACCAGCCAAGCCCCTCGGTGTACAGTCCATACGCCATCGCCGCTGCCCGGTCTGCTTGCTGACACCGCGTTTGGGGTGCTCTTCGCAGATCTTTTGCATGCCTCTTGCCAAGGAGAGCAGCTCTGCTGCAAGGCTAAAGCAAAGAGCTAACGACCAATTATGTGTGCCTCTGCTATATTGGCTCTCCTCCTCAGCACAAGAAATGCAGTCACGGGAGCTCTGGTGTAGGCGTGCAGGTTTCTGGGTGCTGGGGTCCCACCTCTTGCAATGTTCAGATTCAGGCACCAACGTTCTTGCCTTGCTGTGGCATTGCTCAAAAGGAACCAAAGGGTGCTGACTCTACACCCTCCTACGTAGTTTAAAGCAGATACGCTCGCCTACCTTTTAATTGTACCTGAGAAATAAAGCAAAGCTAGTGCCAAAAGGTGCCTGGTGTCCTCCGGTCTGTATTGGTAAGCTATTGATTGTACTGCTTGAATGTACTGGCCTGATAGACTCTGTGCTAAGGGTCTAGTTGTGGTGGTCTCCTTTACATAGGTGCACCTTCTCTTGGGAAAGGAGGAGGATGCATTTAACTTGATTTAATTTAAGGGCTCACTTGGGTGCAATATGTGGATTTTTAGAAATGTGTCCTGTTAGACTTCTCTGGACTGAGGAGGAGAGGTGGACGTGATACCTGGGATCACATAGGTCTGCTCTGCATTGTCACTGTGTCGGGTGTCCCCATCTTAGTGTGGGAAGAGTAAGAAGCAGATTTTTTATTTTTTTTTCTCCAGAATAGTGGTAGCTCTTCCTCAATTGGCAGGGGGACCAAAGTAGCATTTGAGAAGAGTATGTGCAGACACCCAGATGTTCCAGGTGTGCAGGTGATGGGCCACAAGCTAGGCCTTGAATCCCAAGCAATGGATTTACATCCCTACCCAAGCCAGCTGCCTTTCTGGCTTTTGATTCTGATCCACAACTTGACTCATTTCCCTTGCCCCCATTTGCAAGCTCAATCCTTTCTCGCACCTCTGGAAACCAGAAGTGTTTCAGGTGAAGCAGACAGAGAAGGAAGACTAGACCAGTAGAAAGACAGTGCAGTACCTGCTCTGTGTGAACTGGTGTTGTGAGGTACCACCACAGGTATGCCAAAATGGGGATATGCATGGTCCACGTTCTGTTGTAAGCATCTGCCTCCTTACACCTAGCAGTATGATTTCCAGGGCTGCTTTCTCCAAAAGTGATGTGCAACACTGTGCCCCTTCTGCATGTCCAGTGGCTGCAAATCCCTTGCTGTACCTGTGCCTGCGTGAGCACCCCCCGCAGAGAAGCAACTGATATTGGTCTAAACACATTTGTGTATCTCTCCCTGACATTTGCTCTGTTAAAAGGTCAGGCTTCTGCAGTGGAGACAAGAGCTGTCTTCCTCATTATCACATATTACTGCAAATTTTCATTTCCAACTCCAAAGTTTCTAGTGATTTCTACTGCTGTGGCTTGGGCAATCCAACTAAAAGCTCTGTCTGCAAGCCTGGAAGCTCTGCCCTGAACCACGCTGAAGATGCTTGGGGAGAGAAGCAATGACTGTTTGGGCAGTATTTGGGAAAACCCAGTAAATTTCTTGGTGCAGTAAGTTCCTTGCTTGCAGTGACAAGTTGGAAAAATATGTGATAAATTGAACTTAGAAATGCAACTCTGCAGAAAGAAAGGGCCATTCTGCAAAGAGTCATTCATATTTTTCAGTCTTCCTGCAGATGCACTGCTCTCAGTTTCTCTCTAATCTCTGATAGTTCCTAGTATCAGAGTGCAGTGCTGGCAGAGGCAAAACCCGAGGCTAAACTTCAGTCTGTATTCTTCCTCAGAGGAAGTGGATTCTGGGATCTCTTTGGCTTTTGAACTTCAAGAGGCCAGACTCAGAAGCAAAAGGGTGAGGCAGGGGGGGGAAAGGCATATTTTTGTTGTTAAACTAAGGTCTTGCTGATAGGAAGATACAGGTACCAAACTAAAAGCGGGTGTAACATTGGAGTTGGGCAGGCTCTTTAGGAGTTCACTTTGTAGGGTTGTCTGCTCTCTGCTTTTCATATCACCTCCCCGTCCAACCTGAGGAGCAGTTATGTGTATCTTTAGATATAAAAGGGACTGCAAATGTTGGTGGTGTAACATCATTGTAGAGTGAGCAGATATTGTTCTTGCTTTTTGCACTTGGTTGTGTACCAACAAAGAGGCACAGGAAAAGCATTTGCTTGATTGCTAGATGACCTGGCTGGGGGATGAGTCTTGCTGGTACTCCTTCAAGTCCCCCGTGCTGCGGGGATGGCCACTGGCTGACTTTCCTGATTTTTCTGCTGACTGCAAACACTCTGTAAGGTGGCCACTCAACGGTGGCCTTGGGAGAAGAGATGATAAACTGCTGATTTAGTAATGGAAGAGTTAGGGGAGAGGAAGGACCTTACTTACTTTGGCCTCAGATATGGGTGAGACCTGGGGAGCCCTTCTACAACAACAAAGTCGACAGAACAAATACCGCACAGCATGGTTTTAATGTAGAATTTTTTTTCCAATAACAGCCATAAAGAAAATATACTTTGGAAGCATAATATTTTTTTCACATTCTTCCCCTTAGTTTTCTTCCTTAATGTGGTAGTGGCAGACCACAGAGCTGCGCTCAGGGAAGGCGAAGTCCATACTTGTATCTACTCTTCAGATACACAGATACTACAGATTAAGGTATAGCAATTTCTCCACAAGTGATGCACCTTCCTGCTCAGCTGTGTAACGCAGTTGGGTTCCCACCAGAGAAGGGGTTTCCTTTAGGATGGGCTGCCACCGAAGCAGGGTGAGTCTGCAGCATGCTTTGACTGTGTTCCTACTCTAATAACCCCTAATTTGTCCCTCCCTGCCAGAGCAGGAGCAACAGAAACACCTGACCAGGAAAAATTATTTCACATAATTTCCTTGCCCTTGCATTTTTGTCTTATAGAAAACATTATTGGGCCTAATGCTTTTAGGTACTTGGGGAGCCTCTTTCCCCGAAGCATTTGTAGGCACTTTGGATACAATGCCTTGTGCCAGTTTTTTTACTTTAATTTAGTCAAGCAATAGCAATGCATTTGAATTCTTTGCCATTGAAGTCGTGACTGAAGACAGTTGTAATGTAACAAGATGAGGATGGCCTCCTTTTATCTGTTCTCCTGTCTTGCTGCTATAGAAAGTTAGTGCTAGCTTAAACCCTCACTGCCATTAATGAAAAATTCCACTATTTTTATTAAATTTCAGAATCACCTCGGCTAGCATGAAAAACAATGATATTGGATTTCTTTTTAAAATTAACAATGTATGTAACACAGTAAAAAAAGCTGACATTTACTTAGTGCCTGGAAGCAAAGAGACTGCGAGGCGGATGGCAAGCTGCTGTGCTTCTTTCCTTCATCCTGCAGCCTGCGTATGTGGTTAGGAGACGTGGGGTGAGGTGGCTCGGGGTGAATCGCACTGTTAGGATAAAAGCCAAGCACCACCACCACTATTGCTACCTTTCACCAGTAGGAGAACGTCAGGGCTCAAAGGGGAAAAAAAGATTTATTTTAGCAGCTGTCCTGGATGTCTGCCAAAATGAGAGGGAACTCAGAAGTGAAGCTGGGGATCTTGGTTCAAGGATGCAGGAGATGTGAGCTGGGGCTGGACAATCACTGGCTCTGATCCATGCCATGGTCAGGCTGGGAAGGGACCTTCAGCCCCCTTCAGATGTCAAAGGGACATTCACCATCCAGCCAACGTAAGAAGTGGGGATGGTGCTTGGGGGTCACAGAGCAAGGAGCCGGCCAGTGAGATGGGAGGGGACCTGACAAGAGATGTTACTCTAGTTTGACTTAAGATTTTTAAGGCATGTTTCTTTATGGTATAAAATCATGGAGTTAGTATTTTACCTTGGGTTCCTTTTAAAATTCACTCTCTTTAGGAAGTTTCTACTGCAATCAGCAGGATAGAAGTAAAAGCAGGGAGTTGCTTCATGCCTGTTTGCAGGCACTGGAGAGTGCAGCGTCTGACAGAGACCAGCCTATCTTAGGCTGGTGGTGTTATTTGATTAACAGTCTGGAGCAACCTGGAAATGAGCTTGCTTGCTCTTGAGGAGAGTCCACAGATCACCAGGAACATATTCTTGTAGGGAAGCATCCTCATTGCCTTCCTAATTCATTCCTTCTTGCTTTGTCCAACACATGTTGCTACTGGATTATTGACTATGTGATTTCTTTTCTTGATGTGAGCCACAATAGAAAAAGCATTACTGTACAAGACAGGGAAATAAAGCTGGGTTGCGTGTGTTAGACTTGTGGTAATATTGAGTATGGCTGGTACATGGCATACTCATTCTTATTTAGGGCTTGGTCCCTACCTTCCTCTGTGGTTTAGAGGATGCTCTGGATGTGTAGAGCAAATATGGGACCAGAGACCTGCACCAAGGTCTCCGTCCATCCTTGTAGCCCTTTGCTGTAGGGAACTCTTGACGTATCTGGGGGGTCCGTAGAGTACAGGAGCTGCTCAAGTCTAATGGGGGGGGTGTGCAACAATTAAACGACAGCAGGCAGGACTAGCCCTTGCACTCTGGGTTATAAACTGATTTGCCTGGAGTCGGGAAAAGTCATTCCCACCTGCCAACACAGCTGGACACTGAGTGTGCAAGGGAAACCGCACAGGGAACTCGTGCAGTGGTCTGTTTGTCATTAAAACATTGGTGGCACACATCTGCTCTTGGCACTAGAGTGACTGTAAATATACATGTTCCCCTTCCACCCTGGTGCCCCAGGTACCGGTCAGGAGCAGGATTTCATTGTATTGTGCATTGGGTTTAAATTCCTCCCTTACAAGGCACGCTTGTGAGCGGGTGCTGCAGATTTCTCCTGTTACCTACCTCAGCTGTTCCCAGTCTTGGTTCAGTTCGCTCCCGGCTTTGGACTCCTGCACATGCCAAGCACAATGCAAAGATGTCTCGGTAAAGATGGAGATACCCATGTAAAGGGTACTCTGTAAGTATATACGATCAGCCGATCAGTTCTGATCAGCAGTTGGGAATTATAAATAGCCTAAAAGCAACTAAGCATCATCCTGTGCCACCATAGTAATAAATAAGAAGTGCATATTTTTGAAAGGCTTTTACTCTTAGAAGAGAAAAAGATATAATAGCTTTTTTTTTAATAAGTCACATAATTTATTCTGACAAACAGATGTATTTTGTTGTTGCCATTATCATTTGATGAAATACTTTAAAGCCAGTCCAAGGTGCATTTTCAAATATAATGTATACAGTACATCTAGCAGTTAACAAAATTTGGATGTGCAGCATAGAATGGTCATTATTTTTACTGAAAAAAATAAAGGCACTAATTACTTACAGACAAGATACTTAGCACAAACAGATAAGCTTCAAAATGAAAAATTCTCGGTTTATGATAATTATGTTCACTGCTTTGTTTTCAGAGACTGATAATTTGAGGCTTTAAAATCACCAGGAAGCCATTAATTGGAATTCTTCAATAAAAAATAAATTACATAGAAGTTCATGATGAGTTGTAAAAACACAGAGACTGTATTATGCAGTGAGCGACATTGCTCTACTATTTATAGACATGCACAGCTATGTAACAGCAGAACTGTAAAGAATTTGAGATGTGCAGATAGCAATTATTCACGGATCCCAATGATCTGCAGATATTTCAAATAACTGCTTTTAAGCAGATCAGCTATCCAATAAAAGCAGGGCTTTATTTCCAAGTGGCACTCTTCTAACATGTTGCTTCTTGTTTTTGACATCTTTTATGACATTATTCTCCTAGAACCAATTATAATGAGAAGACCTGGAAATCCACATATTGGAGCAGACACTCCACTCCATGCACGTGCTTATCAATAGGAGTTGAGGGGATTTCTCTTATGAAAGATCAATATGGTCCTTCCTCCTATATGAGACTCAGATCCCCAAATCCATTGCAGCTGACCAAAAGAAAGCATTTGATTTCTCTTTCTTGCCCCATTTTTCTGTTCTCTTGTTCCCTGCTTTCATCTGGGACCAAATCCTCAGTGGTTGATCCTGTGAAAGCTGGTAGAGCAGGTTCAAGGACTAAGGATCTGCCCAACAGCATCGATCACAAAATTTCTCTTGATTTATGATGGAGCCAGACTGAACTTTTGTTGGAGCTATGCGACCTGATACCGAGAGCTTCCACCCACCCAGACCACTTAAAGTATCCACTGCTGTCCTTCTAAACACATGGCATGGCATGACAGTGGGGCAGAGCCACCAGACTTCAGCAGCTTTCCATTGAAAGCGAGCCTCAAAAGAGTGGTAGACACAGCAAAGCATATTGCTTTATTCAACTTCTCTCTAGCCTGTGGGTGAGTCCCACAAGGAGATTGGTCTTTCCCCTTTCCCGAGGGAGAACTGGCACCTCTTTGCTATTGCTCAGGATCCAGGCCTGAGACTTGAGACGGAGCTGCTAATGGGCCTCAGTTAATTGTCTGACCCAGAGGGTATAAAATACTGTTATATTCCAGCTGTGCTCTTTTCGTGACCACTGACACCCCGGGCTTCTGCAAGGAGCTCTTTAGATAAAGCAAGTAATAAAAGTGATCGTAGGGATCCTTGACATATGCCACCTAGTAAAGGAAACGGAGCAGATTTCAGCTCATTCACCAGTCAGCTCAAGGGGATGCACAAAAGAGTGAAGTGGCCTTGGTAGAGCCTGGTCTAAAGTTACACTTCAGGAAGATGGAGGAAGTATTTCCCGAGGACCTGATCAAAGGCTGTCTCTCTTCAATACCAGTATAATGCCTTCTGACTGCCATCGTACGCAGGTAGCTGTTCAAGGGCTTTACGTGACTCTTGGACGAGCACAGAATAAACATAATCAATCTGGGAGAGTTAATTCTCACAATATCAACAAGCACACAGTTGTGAAGCATCTTGTTTAATATTTTGTGGCTAAAATTATTCAAAGGTGTCAACTGCTTTATCTCTCC
>NW_009608818.1:255045-295984 GCF_000690535.1 Cariama cristata
CCCCCCAAATTTGTTTAAATCTGAGTTAGTGTGATCACAGGGAAGGCAGGACAATACAAGTCCAGAGAGACAAGGATAATGCAAGACAATAGCAGAGCCTCTGCAGGGAGACTGCTATGGTGTCAAGATGAAATGACATAGTGTCAGGAGACAAAGCCATACAAAAAAAAAAAATAAAAAAAATTGGGTCTCTGCTGGCACTTGAGGAATATCATAATTCTTGAAGAATAAAATCTACCATACATCATCTGAAATCAATTGATAAGAGATCTTGGAGAGATTAAAAACCGTTCCTTCCCATTCATTAGTAAAGGTGGCTTCTGTCCAAAGCTGATTGTTGGTGTGGGCCAACTACAATAAATGCACTCTTGCCTACCAAAAAGAAACATTTCTTAATGCGTTATCATCTTATGTATCTCTTCATTTCCACATTGCTACAGTGGCTATACAGACTTCCCTAAAAATGACAGTGTTGCTCAGAGGCATACTACCCTAAGCAATATTTCTTTTTTTTTTTTTGTAGGTTCATAGAACTTTTTGATGCCAAACCAATCCCATGACCTGATACCTGTGTAGTATTAACATTGCAACAATAAACTATTAACTTTTGTTTGCCTGTACTGTAGTACTCCTTACAGGAAAGTATTCATACGTGGTTAGTGTGAGGGACCTAACCATTTGTGGAATGTAATTGCAATGACTGGGCACCTGCAGCTCCTCTTTACTCATGAGGCAGTTACTGATGCTCAGCGCCTTTGAATATCAGGATGTTTCTTTGTGGGAAAAGCTATTTCCCAATAAGATAGTTCCGCCTGTGCTCCATGACTTAGGTTTTCCCTCTTTCTCCATGTCTGGCTTAGCCTAAGAAATGTCCTTCTACAGTCCATATGCTCCCTTGGGAGGGCAGAGACCAGGGTGTCCCATGCAGCAGCCCCTAGAGCAGCGCAGAGGAGTTGACGAGGACACATGGAGCCCGCCTTTGCTTTCCTCCTGCATCCGTGAAGTTCACAGCTCAGCACTGAGACAAATCTCAGTCCTGGAAAAGCCTTACGTGTCCCATCCTGTTGCAAAACCCCACAGCTCTTAAAAAGCATCAGTGACATTTATCCCGTGTCTCTAAATTATTCTCAGTAGAGTGGTGCTTGGGCCAATGACAGTGATGCTACAAAAGGTCACTTGGTGGACCTTGATGCTCTGTTTTATTTACTTAGTTTATTCGGCTTGAAGTGGAGACAGGACATGCTTAATATGTTGGCCATGTCACAGGCAGCCAAGCTCCAGTCCCCAGCACCTCCTCGGATTAGAGCATTTGTAGGAGGCGTTAGAAGAAATGGAAGGAATTCAGCATATTTTTTTGGTATGTCAGAATTTCAAAGGATTTCTGAAATTTAATGAACTCATTTAATAGGCATAATTGTCTTGAGTGCATGTGAGAAAACTTCTGAAATAGCAGAATTAGGCATGCTCCATTTTGTAGCCTTTCAATGACCTCCAGCAAACGTGTGACCCAGATATGAAAGCCTCCTGTCCACTTGCATAAACATGATGTTTTAAAAAGGCGCGGGGGGGGGGGCGCGAATAAAAGAATTGAGCTCTTAATGGCACATGGACAGAGACATACTGCAATTGCAAAACAAATTCAGAAGCAGATAGAGAATTGCCTCAAGACTCTGCACGCCAAAACTCAGCTGCCTCCTGCGAGATAGAGGTTTGATGGCTGTGGACCTTCGGTCAAAACTGCTCTGGATTTTCCTACACAGAGGCTCAAATGGTAGTAAGGTGCATAGATCTGCTTTAGGCCTGTGAAAATCTCCGCTTTAATGCCTGAATGATGTCCAAGCTGCTGTTACAAGATGTATTTGGGATGCGTTGTAAATACGGGACTTTTTATTTCCTGGCCTTGGTGGAGGATGTGCAGGGATTGCAAAGGCAGAAGTAATGGCCATGCCAGGTGGCGAGGAGGTGGTAGCTGCCTGCTCAACCTGTGACCAGCCCTCCTGCCACTTGCATACCTGTTGTGGTGCAAGAAAAAGCTATAATTTTTTAAATCTCATTAATTAACATGCATTTTTACTACAACATTAACTTCTTATCGCATGCCTTTCCTGTTCCCTTGGTCCAGAGGAGCTCTGCGGCCGGATTCTGACCACAGGCTTCTTTGCTCATACTCACAGAGAGGGGTGAGTGGCGCTCTCCCCTAGTTTAGACTCACCATTACCATGGTAACAGGCCTTGATTGACAGGACTCTGAATTAATATGTGTACTTAGGAGAAGAGGATGGGGGTTCTGCCAGGTGCACCCATGCCAGCACACACGGGATAATGCTGCCGCTGCTGGCCCCGCTCATCACAGGCTGCGGCTCCAGCGTCACACCTATCAAATCGTTACTTCCCACATCATTACGAGTCAGGTTTAATTAAAAGCAGGAACTAGCAAAGTGTTGCTGGGATTTAAAATTATATGCCATTAGTTATTAATCGCTACAAATTAGGTAGACGTTGTTTCAAGAAGAGCATGTTCCACAGATGATGCTGGTAAAGCAAGCTGGCGTGGGGTATCACGCAACTTTCCAAAACCGGGGATTGCCAGCTTTCTCAGAAAAGTACTTTTTTTGGCCACTACTTGGGCTTTATGCGTGACTGAGATTTAGCATTGTTCATGCTTGCTTGCAGCGATGATACTTTTCTGTCTATGAAAACTCATTTTTCATTTTAACAATAATTCCCATGCAGGAAAAAACACGTCCTGGTTTCTCCACTGAACCAAAGACTGAAACAAAATATTGGGCCAAATTATGCTCTGATTTTGCAACATTAAAATCTGCCTTTGCAAGTTAGTGCTGAATTTAGTTCATTCCCCTCAGGCGTTTTCCATGCAATAAAAATTGTGTTTCTTTTTTCTTTTCTCTCTTTTTTTTTTTTTTTTTCTTTTTTTCCTCCTGCCATTTGGGGAAAAGGAAAACTCAAACAAGAGAATGAAGTCAATTGTTAGATTAAAATTTTCTGTACTCTTGCTGTTAGAAGAAAACCATACAGAAGATTCACTCCAAGTATCTTGCCTGGAAATCTGCCTTATTGGTGTGACTAAAGCTGCTGATACAGATGAGGCATTTTGAGTTGTGGTAGCCAGTGATAAAAAAAAAAAACAACAAACCACAGAGAAAAATAAAACTTTGAGACCTCAATGCTTCTGTTCAGCAGTTTAAAAGGAGAAAGTGATGAGCTGGTCTGAAGATTTTCCTTCTCCACTACTTTTGCTGCCTCCACAACCCTGCAGGGGAGAAGAAAACAGTCTTTGAGCTGTAATAGGTGTAAAACTAGGCAAATTCAACAAAGTTTTAGTGAGTGAGAATGAGGAGCAGCATTCACAACATTTTACTTGGCACTCTCTTTATAGGTACTCAGACGCGAAGACTGGGAGTGTGATACACAGAGACAGATTGCTCTGTGGTGGAGAATGGGGAATTTAAGGTACTACACATAATGCAACTTTTATTGGGCTAACAAATGTAGAGTGCAAATCATGGTTTTCAGAGAAAAAAAAAGGAAGAAAAAAGCTCTTCAGCACTGAAGTTTTTATGTTAATCTGGTAAAAACTATTACAATATCTATCATCGCTAGCTTTTTAAAAACCAGTAAGGCTGAAGGCCACAACCTACACATATCTTCAGAGTAGATATATCAATTTGTTTTTTCCAGAAGTTAACTGATAAATTGCATGTATGGGTGTGTATATGTTTTCCTGTGACTGTGAGACATAAAGTAGTTAGCAAGGGAATGTAAAGGCTCATTATTGTTTATCGTCAAGTGTGGCGAAGGAACAGAAATTAAAGAGGCTGGGGGGGAAGCGAGCAGCTGTAGCTGTACTGACACCGATAACTTTTCATGAGGGTGAGTCAAAGCATCAGGATGTCAGACTCTCGCTCCTGCCCTTTTGAACTTACTTCTATAGATCATGACAAAATAGAGAAGTGAGATAAAGATACTCCTCTCCTCAGCAGGGCAGAGAGGAAACCAGCCGCTCATGCAAATATTTCAGATGAGAAGTTGAACACACACCCTGCTCACATCCGCAGGGACGGCTGTGTTAAGCAATACCGACACATTTCAGAGGCGGAAACAGGTATAAATAGGTACGTGGGGAGAAGTGGGGCTTCCTCATGTCCACTCATGTGAAGTGTAAAATAGAAATTTAGCTGTGAAGGGGCCTTGCAAATGTGCTAAGTGCAGCGGTGGAGCCCCCAAAGGTGGGTGATACGAGGTGTGGGAGGAAGGAGCTCCATGGGAGCATCCTGGCCAGGCTGGGGCTCAGCTGTCCCCAGGCACAGGCAGCAGCTTGGCAGGTCGTGCTCTTGCCCTGGGCACGTGGCTGGTGGCTCTGCCCGCAAGAAGCAATGAGCTACATCCCCTGTCGCATCCCTGCTGCCGCCGGCTGTGGGGCAGTTCACGCTGCATTGGCATGAGTTGCCCTGTGGGTCCTAGGCAAGGAGATGTTTATGCTCAGAGTGTTTTGTCCCTGAGAACTGGCTATGGATGTCCCCTCTATGCTGAGGATGTGCAGGGACGTGATGTGGCAGCAGACCTGCTTCTGGGGCTGCTGGCCATGCTTTTGAGTTGGCCACGGGGCTTTCCACCGGGCCCTGAGTTGCAGGTGTCAGAAGCAAAGCGGCCACCACACACCCTGGTAGCTCTTTAGATTTTTTTGATGTCTGTCTGCTACTCAAATGGCAGTGGTTGAGGTCCTGCTGGGCTCAGGAGACTCTGCACGTTAATGTCATGCGGCATTGTGTGGTCTATGGTTTGTTTTTTAAAAGCAAAATGAGAAGTGAGAGGCAGCTGGTAAGCTCATGGACCTTCCGTGAATAGGTGGCCTCCAATTTGGTCTCTACTTGGTCTCTTGAACAAAGAAATAAAGCAATTTGCAAAACCCAAATTCCCCACTGTGGTAGCACAGGCTACGTTTTCACTCATCTTAAGAAATGGAGATAGCAAGGGATGCTCAAACTTGGATGATACCCAGGCGTATTTTGCTCTCTTGGATTAAAACAGGCCACCTCTGAAATCAGAAGGTTTCTGCTGAGGTCAAGAGGTGCTGCTTCTCACCTGCCAGCTATTTCTGCTTGATTTCTTACCACAGTACCTCAAGGTCCCAGTCGAGACTTAAGTCCCACCATGGCAGGAACTGTGCACACCCATTGAAGAAAAACATTTGCTGTCTCACAGAGATTCAGATTTAAATAGACAACAGTGAGAGAGGGGAAAAAAAAAACCAAAACCAAAGTGACTTAGGGTTGCTGGCCTGGCTGGCAGCAGAGATGGGACTGGAGTCTACCTCTCCTGATGGACTGGTGGCCTCTGGATGAAGCCATACTGCTTTGTCCTGGTGCGCCGAGTACGTGGGCACTCAGCCTATGTGGGCTTCCCACTAGCATTAAGCAACAGCAAAGAATTGCCTTTTTATGTATGTGTGGTCGGTCTTGTTAATATTATAATGAATTATAAGTGATTAGGAAGTTCAATTGCATTGCGTTGACATGGGTTGAACAGCTGGAAACGCCTGTGTTTCCAGACAGCATCACTGCTGCTCAATGGCTAGTTCACCTAAGCAGAGGAGATATTTTACATGAGTGGATGTGTTATTTAAAAACATGAAGATCTCTTGTTTTACATGAAGAGGGACATTTTCAAATAGGGAAATGGGTACATAATATCCCCTGAAAATCCCTGGAAGTACGAGTGTCATTAGTATCTCTGCAAAAGTTGCCCTGTCTGCACTCCTCTCACAGTGCTTTGGTGACAATTTGTGAGCAATGCTTTGAGACTGATTTTAGTAAGCCTGGTTCTGCCTGCGCTTTCCAGACCTTATTACCTGCGCCTCAGTTGTTCAGAATTTGCTGTTATTTCAAAAAAAACATGTCCCAAAGAAAAAATCCTCCTCAATTGTGTAGGTTAGCCTGGAGTTTGATCATCTGCATCTTTTTTTAAAATGTCTCCAAAGGTATTTAGATAGTTTAGTGACTTGTAAAACAGTGAGGGGTGGTTGCCCATTCATGCACTTTGAATTTTCACCTGTGCATCTACTGATATTGGGGTTTATTCTTGACTGTGAATAGGTCAAAAGGAAGACCTGGTCCGAGCTTCCCCGATGGTAAATATTGCATAGCCAGAGCTATGCACTGTTAGCAGTGTAGAACGTTTTCCACAGTATTTTGTTTTATATTCAGCATTTCTTTCTTTTCCAGCAGCAGTTAGGCAATTTGGGTCCCAAGCCTCACCTTTAATATATTTTAACACTACTAGGTTGCATAACGTTTCTGAATTAAAAAGCAGTGAGCATGTTACATCTATTTAGTTTATTGTAAAAAACCTCCACAATCCTAATGGCTGCCCAGATCTTTTGGGAAAATCCCTGCTCACACAGCTCTCAAACTGCAGGTATACGTATTTTGGTGATACTGCATCACATAGCTCAGTGTTCACCCAAACCCTCTGCTGCTGCTGCTGGGGACCACAGAAAACAAAGTAAAATACTACATTCAAATACTGAGAGGTAGAGATGTCATTTTTGGAAGAAATATTCAAACAAGGTGCACAAACACCACAAAAACTGGAACGGGGCAGGAGCCAGGGAGCAGCAGCCTGTCCCTTGCAAGAGAAAGCAGCAAATAACAAGTTGGTTATAGAAGAGATAAAAGAAAAGCTGACCTCTGTGATAAGCATGGAGGTGGTGGGAACGATGAAGCAAGGAGGCAATTATCGGAGCTCTCTGGGATGAAGTGGGTACAAGAGCTAACGTAGCTGAGCAGTGAATTTCAGCAGCAAAAAAATGGATCGTGCACAGCTGCAGGGGTTACTGCTGGAGACTGTATCAGAAAGAAGAAAAATGGATATTGCCTGCAGAGGGACTCGGCACTTTATTGGGCTTCCAGGAGAAGTCGGCTCCAGCGTACACAGGAATTTCTGAGAAGATGATTTTCCAGCTACTTTAGATTCACTGCAAACAGGTTTCAAGTGATAAAATTCTTTGGGGGATATGGGTTATAATGAACGATCCATTTTAGAAGAGGAAACAAATAGTGGGATGTTGCAATGTTTTACCACTGAGAAAGCCATTGTTTCCAGATTTGTATTAACGATACGGAGTAGGAGGAGAATGGTGAGATGACAGCACTTGTAAATGAGGGAAGTGATCAAAGATCAACGGCAGTCCCAGGAGGAAGGGGTGAGAGCAGTTGGAAAATGCTAAATTTCAGCTCCGATTCTCATATCCCTTAGGATATTTTATAAATTTATTTTTTTACTGAAGAGTTTTCTGGGCACCTCAACTTAAGATGGTGCATTAAGCCTGCATACCTCTGTTATTTGGCCAGCAGTTAAATCCAGCTTCAGCTGCTAATACCAATGAGCCTGGAGTGAGGAGAGACTGCAATACTTGAGCCTTGAGAGCGACGGCCGGCTGACGTTATTGCAAGACTCTTGTCATGAGCGCAGCTCTCGCCATGTGAACAATTCTGGGTATTACTCACAACTTGTAAGAACAAAGTGAAGAGCAGTATTTGAACTGCATTTTCTAAATACAGCCACATGAACAATACTTTGAAACAAGAAATTTGCTGTCAAGAGGCATTTATATGCAGCACCAGGAAAAAAATATATCTGCTCTGGAGATCTAGATCTGTAGGCAAAAAGGTGCAAAGCAGGAAATCCCAAAACATAAAAAGAATTATATTGCTCAACTAATGTTATATTTCTTGCATGATAATAATTATAAACAGATGCACCATTTGATGTTTTACAGATTTATTTTTCTTCTTTACTTAGTTCAGCTAATATTTGTAAAGTATTTTCCTTCATTTGTGGAATAATCGACTTGTTCTTATGACATCCCTGGGCTTACGTTCCAAAGCTGAGCACAATCTTGCAGTCAAAACCGGATGTCTCAGTGAAATAACGACTGTGATTTCATCGAATTTTACTGGGTTCAGTACAAAAATCACTGTTGAGATGTAATCACCTGGGCTGTGCAGAAAATGACACCAGATGAGTGGAGGGGTTGCTTGCACCCTTTACGTTTGCTGAAACAACAAACCCAGTGACTCTCCCCTTTACACAATGTCTGTAGGGATGCCAAAATGAAAAGTTTTGGAGAAACAAAAGTTTTAAAAAATTGCATGTCAGGGAATGGCAGGAGAAGACTTTCTGTTTCTAAAGCTGCGCAGGCTCTTTGGAGCAGCCTGCTCTGCTACGGCTGCTGGCCAGGCTTTCTGCGCTTCCTTTTCTTCACCTGCTCCCACCACTGCCGCCCCAGATTGCCTCATCTTCTCTGTTTAAAGACCATTTCAGCTGCTGACGTGTTCTTTGCTGACTTGTTTTGTGAAGCCATTTGATGCAGCGGGACGCCTTTGGCACAACACCGGCTTTGCTGCAGCTGAGCTTCGCCTCTGGGCTCCTCCTCAAGCAAAGCCCTCCTGTCTCCTTTGTCAACCCCTGGCACCTGTGTTGCCTTCCTGTAGTTGAGGTGAGGGTCCACATGTGCCCCCAAATCTCCTTCCTCTCAGCCAGCCTTTCTGCACCCTCCTTGCATGAGCATGAACCTGAAGGAGGACTCCCCTGTACCATGGAGTGAGCAACCTGTCTTGTCTCTGAAGGCACAGGTAGATGCCACACTTCTCGGGCTTTTCACGCAACAGAAAATACCTGTCTGTGTATACAAACTGAGTCACCTTCTACCTGCAGTTGCGGTCCTCGTCAGACATCGTTTTAAGCGTTATTCTTGGCAATAATGTCTCATTCAGCTCAGCCCCTTCTCCCCAGTGATCACGCACTTTGGTTTCCCATCTTTATCAGGACAGGCAGCTTTGTACTTAAAACCTGCTTTTGTTTTTGCTGCTTTCGTCTTTGTGTTGGGCATTTTTTTGGTTGGGAAATTGTGTTTTCCCTGTGGACCGTGCTCCTTCATACTGCCAGTTTGGTCTATGTCTCACTGCCTGGTTTTCCCGAGGAGCTGGTCCTGAGCTGAAATGGGAGGTCACCTCTTGTGTGTTTTGAAAATGTGGAAGAAATATTGGTTGGAAATCAGATACTAAGATATTAAAAGTCCACATAGAGTTAGAAGAGAATGTATTAGTGGCATAATCCTTTTTGTGATATTCTGTGCAGATCTTAAACATAAATATTTCCAATGTTGAACAAGTGCTACCTTAAATCATTCAATCACTCCATATTGGCTGCAGCTGGCTCAACTCAGCAAAGCTTAGGCCTGTTTCCAACCTCTCCTCAATAGACAACACAGGATTGCTCCATCATATTCACTGTTTGCTCTTGTGCTGCCATTTTCCACCCTTCTTGGCCAGGTCCTTTTTCCCCAGCAGGGCAACTGGTAAGCAACGAGTACCTGGCTTTGATTATTTGACTCAATTCATTTAGTCTTTGCCTGTAATCAGGTGCAAATCTATTAGTAGAACGTCAAGAGCTTTTTTGTTTGGGTGACATACCTTGCCCCTTCATGGATGGTTTGGGCAAGGCTTTTATGGACATCTTGTCTGGTTCTGTCAGCAGAGTTATACCAGGGAAAGGTTTGGCACATACTCTAAAATCTAAATCTTGAACCAGCCATGAGCAAATGGGAGAGAGGTGGCTGTTTAAAATGCCTAATGATGAAATCAGATGAAGCCATTTCAATAAAGACTGAAATACTTAATTTAATCAGCACCGGCTACTATGAATGTATTTTCCTCTTCGTTACAAGCAGTGGGATTACCCAGCTCAGATATCACCAGGTGGACTCTCCATCCTTAGCTCCTGTCTGAGGACAGGGCTGGGAAATAGGGCGATCCTTCCATGCAGGCCATCGTCCCTATGGCCTTTTGCTTCTGCCCTTGAACATAGGGAAAAATGAACCAGAGGCAATTGGCTGGTGATTTCGTTTTCAACCCAGTAGTTCTGACCAGAGGATGTTGGACTCTCCATCGCCAGAAGCCAGTTAGCTGACAGCAAAGTATTTGTGTGAAGGCTCGCGTAACATCTTCTGGCTGACAAACTGCATTATATGTCTGTCCCTGTGCCCAGGAGTAAGCATCACAGTTCTTTGCTTCAATACACTGTGTTATATATAGCCAAAATTGTAAACTCCTTGTGGTGGTGGTGCTGTCTCCGAGCTAGCATCCAAGACAGAGACGATGTCAGGGACCTGTCTTTAGAAGGGGAAGGCGCTCGTTCTCAACTACTGCTGCTTGAGTGACTTGTTGACACCAGAGTCCCTAAAAAATTGGCTTAGCAGCAGGCAATATCCGAGCCAAAAAATGGCAGATCAGCAGCTGCTGGAAGCAGAAACTCCTTCGCAAGTTCTGGTCCTCTCTGGTATCGCCCAAGCTGCTTTCCTGACTTTTAGCAGTGGCTTTTTGTTAATTAGGTCATGCGTGGCCATGGTATATGAAGTGCTACACGATCCAGCAGGAGCAATGTTTTGTGCCAATGTGTCTTTTCACTTCTTAAGTCTTGCATTTTCTCTGCTCTCCAGGTTATGCTGAGACGGAAGGAGGGACTTGGAGAGGGAAGATTAACCTTTTGCTGGCCACAATTCGTTCCCTCTTATCACGGAGGATTCGGCAACCCACCCCCCCTCCCATCCAGCCTATCTGTCTGAATTGCTGAAAGCATAATGCTCCCGTATGAGAGATAAGTAAGTGAGCTCTCTTTCTTTTCCGTAGGGATGAACTATAGTGTATGCAGATTATTAGGAGAAAAAAATAATATCAGAGAAAGGTGGCTTTCTTAAAAGGCATCAGTAGCATTAGTGTCATGTGTGAAGCACCCATTTGTGACAACTGTACAGACCTTTCAATGGAAAATTGTGCTGTGCTACCTTTTAAAGTATGAAATGCTAATTTTGGATTTACAGTTTTTGAACTGGAGGGCTGCATTTTGCATGGAATTTTGTTTAATTTCCCAGTGAAAAAAGGCATTTGAAACACAACTGCCTACAGCCAACTGTCAACAAAAATCAACTGTAATAACATGCAGCCTGTCACTGATTTATGTGGTGATGTGGTAATCTTCTCAATTTAGCTGGATATTTCTTCTTCGTACCAAATAGCTGAAAGTCTTGCTAGACATCTGTGAATATCGGGAGGTACTATTAGGATGATAATGGGGCAAGATTAAAGAGGTGTTCAGTAGTTCAAAGTGCCAGTTAAAGAGAGAGGGAATCGAGAGGTGTAGATAGACGTGGCCCATTGGTATAAGTGAACTTTATATTTTCAGAGTTGCTTAAGATTTGGGAGACGGCATATTGAGATCCATCTGCCATGAGAGCATCTTTCTAAAGGGAGACTGGAGGGAGCAGCTATACACTTTTTTTTTTTTTTCCCTAAAAAATCTGCTTTTGTTTAGCAGGGGGTGGGTTGAAAATCTTAGATATTGAAGATGAAGCAAAAGAGTATGGGTGTTGTTATGGCAAAGAGCATGCCGGGGCTTTTCATCCTTTTTTCCAAAGGTCTGAGCTTTAGACATGGTCACTTTGCACCAGGCTGTGTCTCAGCAAGGACTGGCGAGTAAGATATCACACTGCATATTACAGCTAAGAAAAGTAGTTGGCCTCTCATAAAGAGCTAGAACTAACGCAGACAAAACGATACTGCAAGACTTGAGCTGCAAATAAAGTGACAAGTTTGTGTTTTACAAAAATGTATAATTTACCAGGCATTTCATTATGCTGTATAAAAAGGCAAAAATGATAATTGAAAATAAATGCGGCTGCCTAGCTACAGTATATGCTGCCAGCGTTACTGGAAATAGAAGCGCTTTCTTGCTGAAGATAGTTAAAATTTTGATACAACTTCTGTCTGCAGATTTGTGTAATGTATCTTGTTAAATTTGTTTCAGTTTGGGTATTTGTTATAGAGCAGCAGGCAAAATGTGAGGATCTGTCTGTGTATTTATACATCTAGGGGTATATACAATTACATTAATTATTCACAGTGTGTTCTGCAGATGCACACATCTGCGAGGTCTGAGCGAGGATACATGTTGCTGAGTTTATTTCAGAGCGGGCAAAGTACACCAGTTACTTTCAAGATTGCCAAAGATACTCCACTGTGAACTCTTGTCTTCCAGGGAAAGTGGTTACAAATATAAATATACCAAAGTAATGTTGTTGTGTTATTTTCCCCTGAAGCAAAGGGAACTCTGAGTTGCCATTCTTCTTCAGCAGTGTACAAAGATGGGGCTACTTGAGGATGCTGAGAATTACTGGAGGAGGAGGAGAAAATAGGTCCGTGAATTGTCATTGCTTCTGCTCTGAAAGCTTCTTTCTGCCCTTCCTCATCCTCTGGGAAGAGGAAGTTGCCACTGACATGGTGTCCGTCTGTGTCCTAATGCATGAGTCTACCTGTAGCCGTCCTGGTGCCCTCCACACCCAAAATGGTAAAATCTCTCCTGAAGGAGTTTTTGGAGAAGAAAAACCCCTCCTGGACTGAGATTTTTCCTCCAAGCCCTTCAGTTTCTCAGCAGAGAGCGCTGCAAATGGCTCTAGGCCTGCTTCTTCGTGGTATGCCCTACAGCAGCAAAAGGCTGTGCAGGTTACCCAAGTTATGAGTGAAGCTACTGAGTTTCCATTAGTTCTGGAATGAAGCTAAAAAAGGAGAGGTAAGAGGCCTTCCCTTGACTGGGAGGCTTGACACCACCAGGCTGGCCTTAGAGGCCAGAGAGGTAGGGTCAGAGAAACAGAAAACAAGAGGAGTTGTTTGTTGGGACTCCCATACTACAGATCCCCCACCAGGACGGATGGGATGGGAACACAGTGGACCAAGTACTGGGAAATGAACTGATCAGGAGAATTATACTTTCATGTGCATGTTTAGATCCACTGTTTAAAATTATCTTTTTTTTTTTTTTTTTCCATTTGGACTCATTTCATCTATAGACTCAGCTGGGCTGCATTGTTCAGACAGTCATGGTTGTGTTTGGATGGGTCAGGCCCTATGAATTCACTTGGCCTTGAAGCAAAAAACTCATCATGAATAATGAAAGAAAAGGAAAATAATGCCTGAGACAGAATGACTTTAAAAATGATTAATATCTATTCTTTCCCTCACAATTTGCCTCCAGACTTTTGCCTTTTCAAAATAGCTTGCCATTAGCAGTTGAACTTTCAATAGTCGGTACTTTGATGGAACTGGTGCTTTGAAGCCAAAGGGAACATCATTATTATTATTATTATTATTAATTTTTAAAATGAAATCAAGGTTCATTTTGATAAATCAAAACCCTGGATGAATACAGAAAGGACCAAGTTCTGCCCTCAGCCACATCTGGTTTGCTCAAATTGGCCACTTGAAACACAGCAATGTTTGCCAGAGAGATACTGAAATTCTTGAGGCAGCAGAGGAGTAAACACCACCGTCAGGTTCCCATCCAATAACTGCTTACAGAAGAACAGGTCCTGTGCAGAGCATCGTGGAAGGGATTTGCAATTATGAAGGAATGGGATATATCAGGGATGCAATTGACTGCCACTAAGTAGCTCAGCAGCTCTCAGGGGCCTCCACTCAGGTTCCCAATGCCTCATCTCAGACAGGAGATTTTCTTTCTTCAAAGGCTTTTATTAAAAATCAGTTCAGGTAAATACTGACAATAAGCAAGCAAACCTGTTGAGCCCCACGTCCACAACTTGCTGGGCAACAGGATGCTTCTCCATGACATTTAAGAGAGCTAACAGCTGAAGGAAATATTGCATGTTTTACCCTTTCTACTTAAAATAACAAAAAAAGTGCTGCTCTTGCAATTGCCTTTAGGTTCATTTTCAGCAGGCTGTCCCCACCTCCCTTCCCCAGGGTCTAAAGGCTCCCAGCTGCCTCCTGTGAGAGGAAACCCTTTTCCATAGTGCCCTGGCCAGTCCCCACTCCAGTTCCCTGGCCAGGACTTTGAAATAGCCCAAAGCAGCTCTATCTACCTCAGAAGCAGATCCACACCAGGCTTTAGGGTATACTGAGTCAGGGCTTGGGGAGCTGAGCTGGCAGGGTATGGGTGCAGAGCAATCGGAACCAATAAGCTAAAGGGAGTTAATTAGTGTATCCCAAATACCTGTGAAGCTGTTCCCACCCTGGTTTGAGCTTCTGTTTGCCCCTGGTGCACACAGCTTCACCACTTCACCTTCCCTCTGAACATCTCCATCCAGCCGTGTGGGTCTGCTTGTCTTGGGCTACCCTGAACTTCAGGTAAGTCTTCCTGTTATTCCTAAAGTCTTAAAGCTTTGTAGTGTGACAGTGCTTCAAGTGTTTTTGAGATGATGAGCAAAGAAAGTTTGATGGTTGTAGCACCTGAAGTTGCTCCTTTCCATGGCAGTTGCAAGGTTGAATAGTTGCTTGATGTGAAAGATAAAGATTTTGTCCTTGTGTGGTGAGAACCTGATTTTTTGGGGTACTTTTTAATTCCTCTACCCACCTATATTTACCCCAACTACATGATTCTGCTTTGTTGGCATGTTTAACTGTTAGACGCTTGTATGCATGTATTGCCTCTCTTGTGAGTCTTCACCTAGCTGATCATCTGTAGCTAGCCGGCATGTTTTATGGGTATTGGTACTTCTTAAGAAAGTCAGGCTTCTTTGATTTTCTGTCAAAATAGTAGATGATTACTTTGTTTGTAATGGTCAGTCATGCCAGTTCTGTGAGCATTATGGTCTTTGCAGTACATGAAGTCAAAATTCTTACGGTCTTTAGTCAGGCAGTGCTCCTATTGAGTATGTGGGTTTTATCCCTGGTTAAAACAGGGGTTGCCCCAAGTTTCCACTTCACCCTTTTCCTGGTGTGTCTTATCTTGGAGGAGGGTTGGGAGAACAATAAGTGCATCTTTTCCTCCACTGCCACAGTCTCAGAGAAACTCCACAGTATTAATACAGGTTTCAGGTGTCCCAGCTAAATTAATTTGTGAGCTTATGGTCACAGCTGAACTTTGTTAAAATACATAGGGGTAAAGGATGGCTGCAAAGTACTGAGAAGCTACCAGAACCTTCTGTGCCTTTCGAATCAGGCTCTGAATTATCTCTGCCTGTGCTAAAAGGTGGAAGGAGGCCTTTTAATGTATGCCAGGGGATAAAGCTACTTTTGTTGCCCACTGAAAGCATGGCAACCTCAGCTTAAATGGCTGAACCTGTGTCACGTGCCCCATTATGGGGACTTTAATGGCTCAGGGGAGGAAGGCTTATGTGGCAAACCCCCCTCCCCACTGAAAATCCCCCTGATTTCAGGGGTTTCGCCTGCAGCATATAGCAGTCTGGTTTTTAAGACATAAAAATGCACTTGCGTATTATGTGCGGCTATAATTGAATGTATATACAAATCCACAATAGGTCCACCTGTGCTGCCTCCCCGGCATGCATAAGTATTCCCTGCATGCATGTGTGTTCTCCACAAGCTACACTACACATTAATAAGACAATCCATAGATTGCATTAGGACATAGTGTATGCAGACAATGCTTCAGGTACTGAATTTTTTTTTTTTCTTTGTAATTCCTGAAATATGGCTGATATGGTCCACTGCAAAATGAACCTATATTGGAAATGGCAAAATTGTAATGTAAAATATACCGGGGTCAGTGGGGTGTGATGTTTTTTTGCATACATTTTTTTTCTCCCTTGACCCATGCCATTCTCCTGCATATAGGGGAAAAAAAAAAGCTTCATCTCACACAGAAATGTGATGTCCTTTACTGCCAGAGGCTGTTGCTGTTTTAAATGAGGAAAAGGCACAATGCATGAAGAAGGAAAATTAAAGCATATTCATTTTGGAAATTAGATATGGTGTCAGGAGACTCTCTGGAAATAGCAGGGTTTGAATGGAGCACCAGACTACAAGACAGTTCACTGAACTTTTGACCACTATTTATACTATGGGAGCTTTTGAAATGGGAAGACAGCAAAGTATTTTATAGCTGTTTAATAGTGGATTGTGGTTTTTACTAGACATTTATCTTCTCTCTGAGTGTATATAAGAAAAGTAAACATTATGTAGTGTAATTGCGTTATGTTGGAAGCGCTTTAATTTAGGGTTGGTTTATTTTCCTTGTTTGTGGTTCATCTTGTCTCAAGCAGCAAAGCCAGCCACCTCTGGGAGTGGGTGCTGTTGCCACCTGAATGCCGGATCCCATCCCAGGGCCTAACACGTAACAGAGGTCACTCCTGGGATCTACAGGACGCTTTTGCTGGTTGTCGTATTGGGCAAAAATTTAAGTCTAAAGCAGGAGTGGCTGTGGTTCTGGACCATTTGGGAAGCTCAAGTAACTTCTAGCTGCAGGTCTGACTTAATCCCTCTCTCATTTCTATATAGTGAAACTCATTTTAATCTCCTATACAGCTTCAGTCCCTCTTTAGCATTCCAGGTACGCTGAGCAATATACTCTTCCAGGGTTGGCAGCTATCTCATTACAATTGTAATGATGCATCACCAGGCAGACATGCGTGAATGAAACACTGTTGGCAAAACCAAAAATGTGTTTGGGGCATTTTTAGGTCCTATTAACTTGGGCTGTTGTTCATGGAGGTAATGTGGAAAGATTAGAATTTGGGCATAATCCAAGAAAATGTGGTCTTGGAGCAGTTTTAGCCCTTAGTCGAGACTCTTCTTTCCCTTCTCCCTTTTCTTTCCATCTGCATAACTTTAGCTTGAGTTGGCATGGGGGAAGTTACACTGTGCACTGGGTGTCAGAGGTGCCAGCCGTCTAAGAAGGAGCTGCCACCTTCAAACAAGCCATCTCCTGTAGCTGAAGGTTCAAATGGAGTTGTACTGTACTGTGATAGCTGTGCGTGGTGCTATTTTTCTTTTCTTTTGGAGAAAAAGAGATTATAAAATGGATCTGTCATTGCTTAAAACTGTGAAGCACTACAATAAAACCTTTTTTTTTTTTAATGTGATATTAGGAAAAGTTTAAGCTGATGGACATCCATTGTGCAGTCTCTTTGTCTTCTGTCGGTTAGCCTTCCCTATAGTATAGCCTGTGTGGGAAAGAAAAAAAAAGATTCTCCTTCTGCCATGGAAGATGCTTTTCTTCCTTGGACCAGAAGCTCCTCTCCTATCACTAGCCAGTAACAACCCTTCTGTTCATCCTTATGTCAAAGCCACACTACTGAGCTAATAGAGATCGCTGACAATTAGAGATGAGCTGAAATGATTTGGCAAACTCTGGGTGCTTGTGAACCTGAGGGTGTTCTCGGATCCCTTCGAGCCTGTCGGGTGTATTGCCAGCCGTGCTCTTCCCACGTCCCCCGTCCTAATGGGGAGAGCAGTTGGGATGTTGAGTCCAGCTGGGCCCGGAGGCTGGAGAAGAATGAGAGGGGGAGTCTATCAAGATGCATCTCTTCCCTGCTGAGAGATGCATCTCTTCCCTGCTCTTCCCTGCTTCCCTTCCTGGCTGCTCTTTGTTGCTTCTTCTTGCCAAGACGTCCCAGGCGCTGTCGGGTTTCTTCTCCCTCTGCGAGATGGACGTGACAAGATCCCAGGATGCCTCTCTGTCTTTTACTTGTGAGGAGCTAGATGGACCATATCTGGAGAGACAATGTCACTTGAACAGACAAGATGGACAATGCATAAGATAATGTTTTAAAAGGAATACAAATTCCCTATCAGCAAGCACCTCGTCAGTTTTTCTTGTTTGGCTTGTTTCCTCCTTTTTGTAATGGCTATTCCTTTGATTATTTTTTTTTTTTGTCTCTAGACTTTTGAAGCATTTCTGTCTTGTGCTTCCCAGTTGTCCAAGACAATATACTGAAATATCTTGAGATCCTAGTTATGCCTAAACTTTATAAAAGAAGTGGTAATTTTGGATGTTTTCCTTATTGTTTATTCAGTTTGAGGCTGCTTGAAGATAACCACTTGAAACAATATCCCAGGTAACCGTTATTGAAATAGCAACCTACATTAGTGTACCCCACACAAATATCTCAAAATTAAGAGTATGCAACGGGATGGTCTATCACAAGAAAAGGTGGCTGGCTGATAGCTAAGCTATGGCCTGCAGCTTGTCATCAGTAGCATGATTTCCACCTGGTAAGACTGAGTTTACCTTTTATGCTCGTTGCAGACCTGCACCAGCCAAGAAAGCTTTTGTTCAGTCCCAACTAGCTATTTGTGGTAGTGTGGAGAGTAGCTGGTTCCCCAGCCTCATTAGGGAGCTGTGCTGCAGGAAAATTGCTTGGGGAATTTTTGTAAATCATTTGAATCCCGTGAAACTGAAACAAAGAGGTGTTTTTTCATTATTTTATTTTTTTTTTAAGGCTCCAGGGTCTCTTTCTTTCTCATCATGGTGTGGAAGTCTGTACTTCAGCATTCCCATCTGCTGCTGTATGTGATATTTGTGGGGGACTTTGGAAGTGTCTTAGCTTTAAGTTCAGTAAAACTTTTAACCTGCACCATATGCGATCTCATGTCTATTAAATAGTAGTAGTGAAGAGCAACAGGTGGCCAAAAACTAGAAATGAGCAAATCTCAATTTGCATTTTGAGGGCATATGAAATATATCTGTCTAGCCTCTAGAAATGCAGAGAGAGACCATGCTGACAGTTAGATCTTTATCCTACATGACTGCACATGCTTTGCTGTAGAAAAACATACAAAACCAGACCAGAGCAAAGGCACAGAGGTAATCAAACAGAAAAATGAATGACTTGGCCCCATCGTTTGCATCGTAGACACATGAACACGTTGGACACAAATTCTTTTTGTGCGTGAAGAGATAACAGGTCTACATTAATTTTAGAGCTGATTGCCATTCTTTATTAATAGAAATGTAATGTAGTGCCGATGCCAAATCCTGCCAGCCTTTCCTTTTTATCTTCTCTTTCAAACATAGACGGCATTGAAGGTCTGATCGTAGTATCCCCCAATCCCTATTTATTTAAGAACTGTGTGTTAAGCCAGGGGACGGCAATGGCACCTTATCATGGCTGAGGTGATGATGTCTTGTCAGCAAGCACTGTAAATATCACTTGGAAATTTTTCTGAGGCTGAAAATAGTTTCTGTGGAATAATGCTAATTTAATATCATTTCATAAATTGAAAAGAATTGAATGAATGATGGTAGATTTGTGAATAATTTGCAAATGGAAGCAGTGATAGAATTTGTCAAAGAATGTGCTCGCTATTAATAGTTTGTTCTGCTCTATGTAGCTGCCGAGCTGTCTTGGCGCTCCATTTGGTTTTGGAGGAAAAGCTGGATTCTTTTTACTATTTTTGTTATTCTTTTTAGCACTATAGTTTTTTCTATTGCAAGGGCCATTGTTTACTTTTGAAGTGGATGAAAGATGAATTCAGGTTACATTCTGACATTACAATGAAATTGTCAATAGAAATCAATGACTTGTCACATGATGAGTTAGGGTCTATAACACAGCCTAACAGTGTCCTTATATCTTCAGCCTCCTTCATTGTGCTACCCTCCTCAGGAGCCAAGCAACTGTACTGTTATAGAAAGGTGTTGTCATCGTTAAGGGGATTATAATGGAGTTTAATAAACCTGGAAGCTGAGGCATGGAACCCTAATATTGGCACCAATGTTATAAAGCAGCGTATTGTCTGTAGAGCCTGGTATTTGTATCTGCATTTATTGACCCTAGAGGTAATAAGAACAGAAGAGATAGAGGACAAAGAGCTCACCTTCAGCGGCTACGGATGGCCATCGAGCGGAGCAGGTTTGAACACTCTGTGTTGAAATACCACCGTGTCAACTCTGTCCTCCCAAAGACCTCGGCTTACTTGGCCACAGTTGCTTTTTAATGTTCACATGGGAACAGCAGCAGGATTATTTAGCCTGGGGGAATGTCAGTTGGTGCCACCCAGAGCCTTGCCAGTGGGCTTTGCGTTGGGCATGTGCCATGCAAACTGGGTGCTGATGGGCTGCTGAGTGCTCCCAGGACACTCCTTCCTGATGAAGCAAGGATGTAGCTGAAGCTCTTGCCTCTTAGACCATGGTTGCCATTTCCAGACATTTCACTTAGGGCAGCTTGGAGCTGGTTGTCCTCTCTGGCTGCCTGAGCTACAGCCATACCACTGCAACTGGGAGGATGTGGGTGCTTCGGCCACTGAATGGCCTGGCCTGCTCCAGGAGAGTAGTTTCCCTCACCCAGTGGGATGGTGGAGCCAGCTTGCTGCCCTGTACTGCCCTCAAATTTGGCCAGATTGTAAATTATACAGTCTGGCTTCAGACCCTTTCCAGAACAGAAGCGCCTTCAGCTTAAACTAGTTCAGCCCCGGAAAGAGATGGCCCTAAACAGAATTTTTTTTTTTTTAATTAAAAAAAAAAAAAAGAAAACCCTGAAGAACATGATTTATAACAAGATACAGGAACAATTTATTCTCTCTCTCTCCATGGATTAGAGAGGTGGTACTTGGAGCAGCTTGTTAAACAGAAGTGCTTGGCCCCTGGCCTTGCACTGCTGTTTAATGATCCACTCTTCATGTGCCACCTCTCTAATCCATGGAGAGATAGGTACAAATTGTATCTATAATGTTATATTACTTAACAGTATAATGTATTATAAATCATAGAATTGCATCCCTGCCTTGTAATTGGTGAGATGTGTTGCATGAGAAATCCCCTAATTCAATATAAAGTGGTTGCTCTTATGCATAACTACCTCTCTGGATCAAACCAATTCAGCTCAGAAGTGGTAAGGGGAAAGTTAAAGCTTTTTTAATTAAAAAAAAAGCAAAAATATGACTTAGCATGGCTTTATGGGCCCCTCATTGGCTTTATAGGCTCCTGCCCTCGAACGGCTGTTTAATAGTCCCCTGCTCAGGGGGAACTTCTCTCTGCAGCAGGAACTGGTCTGCAGCATGTCCTACCTCTTCCCGGAGGATGCCTCCCTGCACGCCAGTCCATTTGCACCAGGACTTATCCTCATGTGTGGTGGTGGATCTTCCCCTCTGCCGGAGGGAAGGAAAAATGTCTGCGGTGGGGACGTCGGCAGCCTGTCCCCTCCTGCGACCCAGTGCCGTTTGTGATGCCTGTCATGGTGATGTTGGAGCACTCTTGCACGTAAGGTCCAAAGTAAGACCTGTGTTTTACTTTCTCCACTTAAAACCAATGGCTTGTCCTCGAATAGTGATCAGAAACAACCACAGCTTCAAGGGAGACTTGAAACTATCAAAAATATCCTTATTATGTAACACTTTATGAGTAAAAGAAATATTTTTCCTGACCCCGATAGTAATCCACTAATGTCCTAAAGCAGGTTGAGTGATGGGCAGTGTGATTTATTCCGTGAAATTGCAACTACAGATGTGTCTCCCCCCCAGTAAATAACTAACCTTTCTTTAATAAATAATAAATAAACCCTGAAGCTATTCTAGACAAACTATGCTTAATTAAAGCCTGTGACACTAAAACAAGTTGCCTCTCTTTTCAATTAGAAAATGCACTTGTGGCAGAAAAAAAGAAAATTTAGGAGTAAGAGTTTGTCTGAATGCATGACAGCAACCGGCCTTAATGAAGGCAAAGAAAATAGCCTTGGTTTGGTTTTTAACCTTGGCGCTGGGATTAAGGGCTCCGTGCAGGGACGGCAGGGTGACAGGTCCCCGCACCCCAGCCAGGGGCGCTAACAGGGCTGCTGGCCTTGACCATCCTGGACAAGATCCTGTGCATCTTGTCTGGTTTCCAAAAGTGCTAGAGATCAGCAGTCAGACAGGTATCTGAACTCTTCAAGCCCTCTTGGAGGCAAGAATGGAAATCTCATACCGTTAGTAATTTTTATTATTAGTTTTTCTCTCTGCTTAGTTTGGGCTAATCCATAAATATTTAGGAAACCTATTCTCTCATTGCACTCCTCCTGCAGTATTTTGCCTGGAAGAAGAAATCTGGTAGGCTTAAAATGTAGAAGAAAAAGAAATAAACTCTGGACCTCCTAATGACTTAAGCTAGTACAAATTTACATTGGGGCTGGGCAGGAGAGGGGGGGGAACAAGTGTGTCTCATTTTAGGAGGAAGTGTTGTGAGGTACGTTAATGAAGCAAAGCATCTGTTTGGCCATCCCCATCTCCTCCTGCAGTCACGGGGCAGCCTGAATTACTGACTCAGAAAAGTTACTTAATGGCTTGTGCCACCTTATGTAAAATGAGAAGGCAAAAAATTCCCTTTGTGAAGTGAAGGTGGAGAGGTGGAGGGTTGTTTCTCCCCGGTTGTATGCGTAACATCTCCGCTGCGAGGTGATACCCTTTACTAGGTCTTCTGGAGACGGGAAAGAGCTGAACTGTTTGTGTTCAAAGTTTGTTTTGCTTGGTAAATAATAAGTAGTGAGAACCTGAGAGCTGATACTTTTATTTGCAAACAAGGCATTTGCGGTTTCTTTTTAGTTTGAAACTGCCATAAAGGTGGGGGCTGTACACAATTGGTGCTTGCTCCTGCAAGAGGCCTAAAATCTTGATGTGCTGATTCCTTCTGCTTTTGCTTTTTGCTTTTGAATTTATTTCCCTGAGGTGCAAAGATGCCACCAAAACTCATAATGAAAATTTTCAACATTTTTTACCAAGTAAAGCTAACAGAATAATGACAATACTTTTCAGGGCAATTAGACGAAACTGTTTTTCACCCATTTTTTTTGGTTATATTTACATCTGTGGTACCCAGGTTTCCTTCCTCCTCAAGTTGTTTTGTTTTCTCCGAGTGTGAATCCTCTACAAAATGAATGTGGTGTTACACATTTCCTTCTCATCTCCTCTTTCTAGTTAGTTTTACCTTCTCTTACAAGTGAAAGCCTGGGGGGGGTACTGGTTTCTCTCTGAAAGCCTCAAATAATTATGCAAAGTGGGGCAAAGTATTTTTCTCTCCTGTGACCAGCTGCAAGCCCCCCGTCCCCTCCTGAAACCCCCGAGTCATCCCCCTGAGAACCTCAGGGCACTGGATTTTCCTCGCTGCGGTAGGCAGGGACTGGGGTTCCCGTCCTCCCCGCCAGCGACCGCGAGCAGATGGGGGGCTGCCTGGCAGAGTGGGGTCCTGCCATGGGGAGTGAAGGGCAGGATGAACAAAAAAAAAAGAGGGGGGGGGAAGCTCTTTTCTCCATGAGCTCTAACCAGTACTTATATCATACGTTTGTAAAAATTACTGCCCATCGGGTGAAAAAAATCTATTCCCCTGGCAGCATGCACCTTACTCTTAAATCAGTCCAATGCAGTAGGGCTTTTTTCTTTTTCCTTCTGACTTTTCTATTTATTTGCTTTATACAACGCAAACTTGCCTTTTCCTGGACCGAAGCGAGCAGCAGAGTGCTTCGCCTCCCTCCTTTCCCCACACTGTGGGATTATTGTGAGTAGGGTGTAAACGTAGATTCATTTTGTGGAGTGTTTTTATATGTGTGTTTGCATAAAAATAGGATGTAATGATTTTGAGCATTAAAGGTATGGTCAGAAACTTTTTAATATGGTACGAAATACTTGCACTGAGTGGAGCCCTTTCTGACCCTCCAAGACCTCCATACTGAACATACAAAAGCAATAAATCCTGGAGCAGATTAAGCAATTTCCCCATAGTAATGTGTCTATTGGAGTTTCAAATAACCCAGAGTAGCTTGAAACATTTGGATATTCCAGTCTGTATCCCTTCTGTATGTAGAAAGTTGATGGCAGGGCAGCATCCTGAACTTTGACTCCTTGTAAAAGTTTAAATTGCTGCCCTGCTGGGCTGAGTGAATGCTAATTACTTTGTCTCTTACAATACATCCAGACTACTTATTTAAAAAAAAAATCCCTGAAGACACAGCTTTTGCATGCCAAATATATTGCACTCAACAAAACACACAAAATAGCAGGCCTGTTTGCATACAGCGAATGCAATTGCAAATTTACTGTTTAGCAACCTTTAAGAATAATTCCAGTTTTGCATCGCTGGTGTGAAAATGCGCTACAAGGCCAAGCAGCGCTTGCTTGGGTATTGCCCGTAATGGCAGCTGCAACGCACAAAAGCCGTGCGTGTTTCTCCTACGACCGCAGAGCGTGTCCCCAAAACAAAGATTGTCTCAAGACCGAACCTGTGTATGTCTGAAATGAGCAGAGTTTCTTGCAAGCAATTAGGAGGCTTTTCTGGACTCATACCAGGACAGGCATTGGTCAGAGGTCTGTTCAAAAATAAGGACAAAGCTGTAAACCATGAAAGAGGAGTCGGGCAGGCTGTATGTCTTCCTGGAGATGCTCAAAATCTTTGATGCTTCCTAGATTGCCAGAGTCTAATAATTATTAACAATTCTGTAATAACGATATTAATTACCAGGAAAGCCGAAGTTCACCCGTGATTGTTTGGTTCCTTTCAGCAATCGTTAAGCACAATTAGAAGATCAGAACTGATGAGCTCCTGGCAGTGATGTTCTATATACGGGCCACTTGTTGTGCCTCTGCAGAGTAAGGAGCTGTGGGCAAGTGTGGCTTTTTGTGGAGTTCGTGCTGCAAATGTGACATCAGTGTATCCTGAAGGAAAAGGAAAAAAAGGACAAAAAGAAAAAAAAATCCCAAGAGATAACAGAACTTATGGGTAGGGATGGACGAATCCCTCTGGGAAGCGAGAATCTAAACAAACGTTAGCCCCTGACCCCCCTGCTCTGCCCATTTCTGAATCGTTAGCATGCAAGCTCACTCAAGCACGGATCTGAGAGCAAACCTAAAAGCCGCTTGTTGACTACTTGGACTTTGCACTGGACCAAAAAACATCAACCTAGAATTTTCTTGAGCTTTGGTGGAGAGCAGAGGGGTTGTGGTCCCATTTATTCTCTAATGGACCTTGAATCAACTAGAGAGTGGTGTTATGTTGGGTTTTTTCCCATATGCAAAGAGCAAACTTGCTTATTTTCAGCCAGAATAAGCTTGTCCTGCACAATGATGACAACTGGGGTTTAGTTCTCATCCAAGAGTGCTCAGGATGCTAAGCTCTGTGGAGGAGCTGTGGGTTTCAGCCCATGATAAATACTTTAAAGAGAAGATGGTCTCCTGGCCCGATGTCTGGGAGAGCTGCACGGTTCAGACTGATCTTGCATGTTTTAGCCAAGTTCTACTCCCTTGTGAAGACAGCCTTGGAAATACGTGCTAACGTGTACCAACTGCAGGGAGTTAAGATAACTGTTGAGAGCCAACGTTGGGATGTCCCAGGCTGGAGGGTGTTCGTACTCTGGGGTGATGCTGTGGTCCCCGCAAAGACCCTTGCAAACCCCCTTCCCCTGGTTTCAGAGCAACCGAGGCCTTATGGTGCCCTGTGGCTCTCCCAGGACCATGTGAGGGGATGAGCAAGTGTGCTACTGGCACTGCACACAGGGCTAAGGGAATATTTTGGAAATAGGTTAAATGAAAGACATTCCTAACATGCTACCCACCAAATGTTTTTATGTAAGGAATGTCTTTTACTGAGGGAAACAGCCTGCAAATAATTAATTGGGGAAAGGAGGGGAGGAAATTAAAGAATTTCATAGTATTTCAGACTCAGAAAAAGTGTCACCAAATCAACAAACAGAGTATTCATTAGGAAAAATGTGCTTAATTTCAGACCAGGGATGTGGAAACGCCGTGAGAGTTATTCTCAGGGAATTTTTAGCCCAATCAGAAATGAGAGAAGACCACAATTATTATGGGAGCCTGTTCTTCTGAGAACACCAACCCAGTTTTGCAGACCCAAGAGGTCTGAACAATCTCAAATCAGGTCTGGCTGAACAACTATTTCTCTCGCTGCTGTCTATGCCGAGTGAGACGTGAGGTTTCTCGTTACTGTTTTGAAAATGAGCGTAATGTTTAACCTTTGAGACTCTCCTGAATAGAAAGACAGGGGAGAAGCATGTTTATTACGGCTATCTGTGTTGATGAAAGGCTTTAAAATCTTACCTGCAAGTAAAGCTCGACTCCAGAAAACTGATTGAATTTGCTGGACTAGGTTTCACGCGGGGCAGGGCTGTGGGGTTTGGGAGTGTTACGTACCGAGAGGATACGGTGGTGCTTGGGCCACGATTTAGCTGATTACAGATGTGCAAAGCGCACATCTTCTGGGCATTACGTTAAGAGCCATAATGAAAATCATCAGAGCATGGGCCCCAGCTCCTCCCTGGAGGAGCTTACGAAAGGTCACCCCGTAGCTTTTTGCCACTCGTGGGCTGTACCAAATACCAAGCTGGCAAACTCTTTGTGGATGCCTTGTCCTCAACAAGCAGATGCATGAGGATGCGCTCGCATCCCCCTCTGCACGGCTATCGTGCAGGTACTGATTGCTTGTCAACCAGGGCTGATTCAGTAATGTACCCGTATCGCAGGCAATGGTGTGGTGGTGGTACTGGAATTAACAACTCGGTGTTTTAGATTACTCCCTGGATTTATTACCTTCTGGGAAAAGAAGTTATTTCTAGACCCTCTGCCAACTCTCAATTTCTAGTAAATGAGAATATACTAGTTCTGGGACTTCGGATACTTTATGAAAGGAGGGAAAAGAAATGATGAAGGAAAAATGATTTTGATCCGAGACAGAAATTCAGACAAAGGATTACCCATGTTGTTTGAACAGACAGTGCATAAACATTACCTTGTATTAGAAGGAACAGAGACTTGCAACATCCAGGAAACTACTTTATTCACAAAATAAAACTAGGCCCATTTCTGCTTATCAAATACCACCCACAACTTTCTGGGGAAAGATCATATGCAGAGCATATTTGGAAACATTATTAGGAATGCATAAAGTACAGTATTAGTCAATTTTATATGCTCAGATGCATGAAATCTGTGTGTTTAAAAAATATAATAATTTGCATTTCATGGCTTTTGATAACCTCAGGAGTGCACTTGAAATTCAGCACATGCCCACAGCACCTCCCAGCTCACCCCATTTTTAACTGAAGACCAATGGTTTCTATTAAGGGATCAGGCAGGGACTCTGACAAGCCAGTCAATAACTATGTGAGGTTACTTCATTAATGCTATAATGGCTGATAGAGTGAGAGGCAAAAAACAGGTTCCTGACAGCAGCAAATGAAAATGATAGAGATTCCTGAAGCAACACGCCTTTCCTTTGTCATTGTCTTTTGCTTGGCTTATTCAAAATGTGGCATTTATGTATTCAGCCTTGATGAATGTTGCAGGCTTTAAGTACTTTTTCCATCTCTAATGCAGTGCCGATTGCACATTGTTCTTTCTTTCTCTCTCTCCTTTTTTTTTTTTTTTTTCCTATAACCTCTGCTGTCAAGGCATTGCGGGCTGAAGGGTTGCAGGCACCGGCTAAATAGCTTTTTTGCTGTAAACGGTGAGGGTGACGGGACGATGTATCATGAGCGCTGGCGGGGTCACGCAGTGAGTGGGTGGCGGAGGCTGGAGCTGCGGCAAGGTGGTGCAGGAGTCCCCAGCCCTGCTGCCTGCTCAGGGAGCAGGTCCCCAGGCACGAAAAGGCAGCGACTCACCATCTCATGTATTACTGGGGTGTTTTATGGGACCTTGCTGGTTTTTTAGGAAGTAGACCTCAGAAGGGCCCCATAATTCCCTGCTTGAGTGGTTCTTCCCCGAGACAAGCGATGGAGCTGCGGCAAGGTGGTGCAGGAGTCCCCAGCCCTGCTGCCTGCTCAGGGAGCAGGTCCCCAGGCACGAAAAGGCAGCGACTCACCATCTCATGTATTACTGGGGTGTTTTATGGGACCTTGCTGGTTTTTTAGGAAGTAGACCTCAGAAGGGCCCCATAATTCCCTGCTTGAGTGGTTCTTCCCCGAGACAAGCGAGGGCTCCACCTCCAGTGTCCCAGAGCTGCTCCTGGTGCGCCTGTCCCTCACTGCCCTGCTGGGGTATCCCCTCCGGCGGCTGTCCCAGGGTGGTCCCCAAAGGGGTGTCACATTTCTGCCATTCCCCCAGAGCAAAGTCGTGTTTGGAATTTGAACATCAGGATAATGATGCTGGATAATTTAGCTTCTTTAAACGTTTTTAAGTATTGCATATAAATGCTCGCGTTACAGTTGGAAACATGATATTCTTACAGTTTGCTTTTACTTTTATTTTGTTTCATTTAACTATTTACAGTATTGCATGCCTTGTGCTATTTTATTTTTGGTCATAGGTCCTTTCTGCAAATCGCTTTTCTTTAGGCCAGGCAAACTAGAGGGTTGAGGCAAGACTGGCTTAATGTTCACCCGTTGCAGAACCTGGCACCTTCACGTCTGTACTTTGGAAAAAAGCCGCTGATTTCTCTTTGACCAGTCTTGTAAAAGGTGATTCTAAAGGTGAAATACATCTCCTGAAACTTGTCAAAGTTGCCATATGATGAGTTACTAAAATATTTCTTTTTTTATTGTTCCATTCTCATAATTATTCCAGTTATCTCAGCCATATGTTGGCTATAGTTAAAAATAATCTATTCCTTTCATAGGGTGTTTGTGACACCTGGTAAATACCTTCCTGTCCTCTGGTTTTCTATTCCAAGGCAATTATTTACTTTACTAAAACCAGTTTTTGTAAAGCCAGCTTCTGAAGATACTGTTACTGAGGCTTACTTCAGCACAGCACTTAGGCATGTGCTTATCTTTAAACAGTCCCCCAGCAGTCACATTGCAGAGGCAATATTAGACACATGCCTACCTGTCTGCTGACTTGAGTCTAAACGGTCTAAATATCCAAATAATTAGATTAATTTGTGGCTTGATAGTGGAAGACTTTCGGCCTAGGAAATGAGAATGCAAGAAGTATGTAAAGCAGTTGCAGATGTGTATTTCCCAGCTAACTTGGAAGAGACCGTGAAGCAAAATGTTGATATTGGGCATGCAAGTATGTCTGAACATTTAAGTGCTTTAAGATTCTTTAAGGAGTAGCTTGGGTATGAACCAAAGCTCAGTTTTAAATTGTTTCCGCAGCAGAAGCAGAGAGGCTCAGAGCTTGCATTACTCTTTCTTTTTTTTTTTTTTTTTTTTTGCCATGGGGCACTGGTAACTTCAGGGATTTTCCCATGTTTATGGTTTAACAAGAAGAGAGCCAAGTATGCTGTGGTTAATGACATAAGCATTAAAAAAAAAGGATGTGGGAGATCTGGACTCACAAACCCCTTTTGGGATTTTGGGCCAGCCAAACGACCCCCTCAGCAAAGAGGGTGGCCGCTGCTTTCTCCACCTTGTCCTCTGTATGTTCTCTCTGGCAAGGACTGCTGCCCACCACGGGAAGGGTCTCCAGCAGAAGGTCCTCGGGCATTACTGCAATCCTTGTGATAACAAATCAAAATCACCCAGATACAGAGAGGGGCACAAGCTGCCCATTTCCAGTTGCATAGGGAGACCTATCAGAGACCTGGGGCATGGAGAAGGGCACTGAGGGGACTGGTGTTTGTAGCGGGTATGGAGTTGTATGATAACAAGAGAAGTTATTGTTAACAAAAATATTATTGCTAACATAAACTTAAGCATCCCATGCAAGTTTAGCTAAGAATTGTATGCCCAAGACAGTATCAAGAGTCATCCTATTTGGGTTATATAGAGAGACACATCTTCTGAGGAATGACTGTACTATTATTGAGTTAGTGTCCAGCACAGGTCATGCAAATGTTGTTTTGCAGGTGCCTGTCTCTATCTGTAGACTGGAAAGGGAAGCCTAGTTTGGAAACATAACTTTTTTTTTTTTAAGGTATGTGTGGTCTAAAAAAACCCCAAACCTCCATGAAACCTCCCTTGAGGTGGAAGAGCCTGTGTTCATCTATACATTGGAAAACTATTTTCTATCTTAACTAGCCATGCTCTGGGTATTTTCCATCTATTTGCTGAAACAAAGATACATGGAAACCACCAACTTCTTCCAAGAAGGAGGAAATATCACTTGGGACTGATAGGGTTACTTGACAAATGTTTGAAGTGCCCCCAATTTCCAGCCAAATACTCATATATATGGTGTTTGCTGAATGCCCTCTGTGTGTCTGTGGAAACTGATGTCAGTCTGTTGCTGCTGTGGGACATTAGAAGGCTTCCCAACAGGGTGATCTTGCACAACATCCATCATTTGACTTGCTCTGTGGTTGCACGTGTTGTTTTAGTATGTCTCCGTTGGCCTTTGTGCAACCTGTTTCTCATGCAGCTGTCAGTCTTCGTTCAGCCCTCAATTATCCCAGCTTCTTCCAGGTGCTCAGCACCTCTCTTCCCCAGCCCATTTCCCAGATGGGAAAGGCTGTGATCCCTCCTGGTGCAGCTTGGCATGTCCCTATCGCTGGAAATACTGGAGCTGTGGCAATCCCTTTGGGACCCGAGTGGTGCAGTGCCTCGGGCTGTGGTGCTGGGGTTGAGGACTGTCCCTGGATGGAAGCTGCCTTCCAGGAGAAGAGTTGCTCCAAGGGGAGTTGTGCAAACAATGCTTGTCCTCCATTAAGATAAACCCCTCTGGGGAAGGAGCTCCAGGAGGTGCAATTTGCACCTCTTTGCACAGGCAGAGGTGTGAATCGAGTAAGGATTTGGTTCCTTGATGGGAAACCACCAGCATTGTTTTCCACCGAGCAATAAGGAGAAAGGGACAGTCGTTTTGCAAACCAATTTGCCATCCTCACCCGTTATGTTTGGGTCATAACAATCTGGGAAGCGGGTTTATGGGGGTCCCAGCACCTCCTGCCCTTCTCCTGTGGGGTGGGACCGAGCGGCTGGGCTGGGCTGTGTGCACCAGGGGGAGAAGTGGTGGGCCTGGGTGACAGACCTTACTTCTCTGCCTTCACTTCGCTCTAAAATTACTGAAAGTCATTTCTGTTGCGCTTTCGGTTGGTATTTGGATGCAAAATCATGCTATTTTGAAAGGTAGCAATGTTCTGAAACTATTAATACAGTGTGTTTTTTGTGTGCAGAGCTGAGTGTTGGCAGAGTCGAGTTTTCTTCATTTTTTGAAGTTGTAACATTGCTCAGGAGTAACTGGAAAATGCTTTTCTGCAAATTTCACAGGGAACATTGCACCTATTTTACCTGTTCGTATTTATAGAATACTCTGAGCACAAAAGAGGACATTTAATGAACTTAATGAATCCAGCAGTTAAAGAAAATTTCATATGTTTTCCATGATCTGCTTGTTATTTCAAGGCCAAATTCTATTCAACCCAGGCCAGTAGTCCCTAGCAGATATAATACTGAAATATATCAATTGTTGCGTGTGGTATATTTTTAAAAAGAGATATTAAGTGAAAGGCATTAATGCGTGTGTTACACAAAGACAGAGACACATTAAGTGCTTTCACAGAAATTATATAGTACAAGTGTTTTAAGAATCTTCTGCAAATTAGTCTGTGTTTAGTCATTTTCTCTTTTAAACAAAAGTTAGAGAAATTATTGCTAGCAAACAAAAATCTATTTTAGACAAACACAGTATGTCCTGAAAGATCCAGTTTGTCATGCCAATAGTCTCATTGGCTGTGATTTGTATATTAAAAAGATTTTAATTGCTCAGGTAAGTGCCTGCACCTGCTAAGACATTGAATATTAGAGCACTTTATTCTAATCTCTTATAATATAGGGCACACTTCACCCATAAAATTATTCTCTACACAATTACAGCTCAGTTTTGCTGAGGTAGAAAGTGCAACTTAACAGTTTGGTTTTACTCATTATTATTAAAATCATGCAAATTAGGATCATTAGGTAACAGTTGTGTAGTTAACTACTCAATAGCCTGGTCAGTGCTTTTCCTTTCCACTACAAACAATTACAGGGATGGAGCTGTGTTACCTTGCAGCTTGGGCTGTGCTGGGTGGGGAGCCGGGTCTGGAAGCATGAGGAGCAGCCCAGAGACCCTCGGGATAACTCCTCCACGCTGGAGCTGCTGTTTCTTTGAAGGGCAAAAGTTTTCTTCAGATCTCCTCCAGGACATGATTCCTCAAGGCATCTCTGACCTGCTTTCCAAAGGGGGGTAGGACATTGGGCAGCTGTATGCGGGGCATTGGTGAGCGGTGGTGGAGGTAGTGACACCTTTCCTGGGACCAGCAGGGTTTTGGGAGGCACCGTCCTGTCCCCGTGGCACCGGGGTGTAGCACAGCTCTCCGTTGCATAGGGCCAGAAGCTGCAGTCAAGATCTTGCAGCCTCTTATGACCTTAGAGCTGTGATTAAGAGTGGGTGAAATAAAAAACATAAGCTCTCCAGCACTCAATGAAGGAAATGAAGTCAGTAAACTGTAAACCAACCTCTTTATAGCAGTCATGCATAAATCTAACGGTAGGGTCGTTTAGGGATGCTCCAGGTTTGTTTTGACCACTGAATTATATGAGCTTTGAGTCCCACCCAGTTTCCCTGAGTGCTCAGCATCCCCCCGATAATATCTGTCTGGAAGAACAGCACTGTACTTCCTACCTGACTTCTGCATCTCTACTAGTATCCTGATTCTTCCTGTGCTGCTCAGTGCCCTGTTTTGTCTATTCAGATGTCCCTAAAGCTGCTCAAAAGTTGCTGGGAAAGGGAGTTATGTGTAATATTGCCATCAGTTTTGTGGAAGCTGCTTGGTTTTTTCATACATGATTTTTCCATTTAACTGGGAAATTTATGATTTCAAAATGTAGAGATTTGTTCTGAATTGGAACAAAAGCACAAAGTTGAAATTGTCTGTGAAAAATGCATTTCTAGGACATGCTATTTTGAATTAGTCAAAATGTTCTAGTTCAATAAATCAAAAGGTTTCATTCCAATTATGTATTTCTTTTCTTTGTAATTAGGGATATAATGTAAAGTAACATTTCAGAACAACTTTTTTTTTTTTTGCAATGAATAATTGACTCACTCTGTTCCAATGAAATTTAATTTTAGAGTTTATTCTTACCAAAACACTGTGGTTCAATTTTGTTCTAAATGAAATTCTATCAAAATGTGCTGGCTCCCGCACCAAGTTCCTGTATGACAAAATGGCATTTCCTGATGGAGAATGTTTTACCCCAGCTGCTTTGACCAGTTCTTGACTAAGTCCCCAAATCTCTAAACAAAATAATGGTATTCATTACTCTTCCCCCATTATACATTTATTGAAAGAATCCCATGCAGCTGAGGAGGAAAAACACTGTGCTCTGGAACCCGGGATGCTTGATGTAGTTCTTAATTGCAGGTAGGAAATGCAACGCAATCTGTGCTGCAGATACCAGTTCAAATTAATCTCTGGAGTAACTCCAGTGCCTTTAGTGGAGTTGCTCCAGAAATTAATTTGACACCCCCCCCCTGTTTTCATCCAGGCGGGTTTCTTTGGATATCACAAGGTAACTGCAGGGCCAAAGGATTTCTCATTCTCTCAGACAGCTCCTGCAGGTCCCAAAGCACGTTGCTGTAATTATCAGGGTGATTTGTTTTATTTTGTCATATTTGAAGGAGGAAATAGTTGTTCGCTTTAGGTAGGCAAACCAGAAATGCTGGTGCTGGATGCACGCATGTAGGTGTTGTGGAGAAGAACCAGAACACCTTGGGTTCAGGGCAAGTTTCCACCCAAAGGTGGGCTTACACTAGAGCTTTTTGGCAATGCAAGGGGATGTTACAGCAGCCATAAATGTAAAGGACCTGAAATTAGGAGTAAATAGGTCTCTTCAGACAGTTATTCACCTAAGTGGTGAAATGCATCCTTAGCAGATCTGACTTGTTGACTTCTTTAGGAGCAGAAGAATTCAAGATGTCTCCAGTGAGGAGTTTGGATAGACAGGAAAGCTACTAGTGTATGCATAAGAGAAATTATTTGGGATATTTTAAGTCGAAAGAGTATTGGAATGAAACTGAGCTAAGGAAAACTTACAGTAATGCCGTGGAAAAAAACATAGGGTCTAGTGATCTGTGAACTGGTCTCCTAAGAGATCTAGGAAAGCCATGCCACACTGGCCAGTGAAAACCGTGGTGGGAATAGACTGAAAGGAAAATGTTTTAGTTGTCAGCAGGATGGACAAGGTGCCCTATGGGATTTTTCGAGTGATTCAAGGAGTATTTGTTTTCATGTTTTGTTTTCTAATTGACCAAAACATATACAGCAGAGTCTCGCAGGACTGTGCTGAGCCAAAACTCTTGCTGAAGTCAGATGAAGAACTTTTGATCCTGGCCTGTTGGAAAATGTCCATGAGTGAAATTGTAGGAGGTACAAAATGCAAGAAATTCCCTCCAAAATGCTCATTTTGCTGTACATCCTCCCTACAGGGGACGTGTGTGTAATTAGCAATTGCTTCCAGTAAATAGCTCTCTGATCATGACGACAATCCAATTTGAAGGAAATTATTGTAAAAACACAATTTATAGATAGGCCCTTACACTAACAAGTGCCTCGCCGGTGGAACGCCTCCGTTTGCAACCGAGCGTTTGCCAGCCATCGTATAAAGTGTTCGGTTTATGTCTCGTCTGCCACAGGCAGCCTACAGCGTGGTGGGGAAAGAAGTGCCCTCTTGAAGACGGCTGATCTTCCGTGCCATGACATTTCGTGGTTAATGTACACCACAGCAATGTGAGTGGTCTCAGTACATATTGGCTTTGAAGGATACAACCCATGAAGAAACCTCTTAAAAAGGACTCTCTCTCTTTCCTTTTTTTTTAGGCACTTAGAGTAATATTGTCTCTTGATGTGCTGCTGATGTAAAGTCCTTATTGTTAGATGTCCCACGGGGGAAATCCCTTTTCCTTCTCACCAGCTGGAGAGTCTGGGCTTGGCATAACTGAGGAATGAAATCTTTCTCTCGCTTACTCTATTCTTCGTGAGATTTTACTACATCTTCAGGCCAACACAGTCTGTCCAGCATCCCTGCACTACAGAGGATGATCCTTGACTACTGTGCTGATGATCAGCCTCTCCTGGTTGTCTCTTGTCCCATGTGTCACCAAGAGTGCCTGTCCTTGTCCTGCTCTTTCCAGGGCCCTTGGCGGTTGCACACACATACACACATAGGCAACACACACAGAAGCAGCTTAACATTCTTGCAATGCTGGCAAAGAGGAGTTTTGACCACCTTGGCGTTGAGTTTTAGCCCCCTCAGGGCTAAAATTGCCCTGTTATGGAGCACCCAAAGGGAGGACAATACACTGAAAGTTTAGGCTTTTTTACTACTATTTTTTTTTTTTTTTCCTCAACAAGATTATTATTCTACAACCACATCCGTACCTCGTGAATCAAATCTGCAGGCACAACAGCTCCTTGCCATACAGGACGCTTCCCTCTTGGTTCGTTTTCTAAATTGTAAATATTACAAATTCTGGAGAAATTCTATAAACAAACAGGTTCATATCTGAACTCATCAGGACAATGCTATGTTTATATAAACTGCTACTTGTGATGATGGGTATATGGGATTTTTTTATTGCAAGCAAAGGACATATTCAAATAAATGTGGGGAAAATAAAATGAGCTCAATAAAATTGGGATGCCCCTAGCAATCAGAGTTTCACTTTAAAATAACAATAATAATTGAAGCGCCATTCTGCTTGCCTGAACCGCAATCAGCAGTGCCGTACTCCATTTCCTTCCACGGGCGCCCTCACACTTTGAGATGCTTTCCAGCCTGAGCAGGAGAAGAGGAGTCTGACCTTGGTGCAATTGTCTCTCACTTTGGAGTGTCAGCAAGTCCCGTTTGCAAACAAGCACAGAAACTGTGGCGGCTTCACTTACCCATCAGGACCGTGCACACGAGAGGCACATCGGCAAACGTGGCATGTGCGGGGGTAAGGTGGCAGTCAGGCAATTTGGGTTGAAAGTCGCAAGTGAATCACAAACGTCAGAAGTTTCTTATTTTGCGCAAGCAAGGCATCTGTGGTGGGTGAGGAGTTATCCCAGCACAAAGTGAGCATCCCGGGAATGGGCCGGAGGTGAGCTGGAGCATCTCGCCCCGCTGATGGATGGGCTGCCCTGTGCTAGGTTGTGGCTCCGTGGGGCCGTCGCCTCCCAGCTTTGCCTGCTGACCTCGGTGCTTTTATCCAGAGTAACCACACGTGCATTTATCACACAACTTTATGAACAGTGAAGGTTTATTATGTTGCACTTAAACCTCGTTTAACCTTTTCTCAGGAAGCAATACTTTAAAGTGGGATTGTGAGAGTTTGCAAAATCCTGGTGAGCCGCTTCCCAAGCAGGGGTACACAAGCTCCTCCCAAGACAAAATGAGGGTGCAAACCCCACATCTGCTACCTTCATTTTTCTGCCACAAGGCAAAATCTGGCAGCTTGGTAAGGATTTATCAGAAGACATAACTTTAGAATTTTTTTTTTGTTTTATTTTTAAATTAATCTCTGGCTCAAAAATGCATGCATCTCCCTCTTCCATGGTGGCACCCACAGCCCTGACACCACTCTGTGCAGGTGGCCTTGGGGTAGTCCTCAGGCCCAAAGACCTCCTGTAAGCTGTCACGCTCCTCAAAAAGCTCTTCTCCTGGAGGGAAAAGTGAGAAATAGAAAACTAGAGCTGAATAGTACCGAAAGCTTCCTGGCAGAAGCAGTCCCCCAGGGGAGCTAATGCAAATCCCCTCACTTGGGATGGTAAAAACTTGAGTGAATTTCCAACCTAAAGATAGCAGGGGAGCATCCTTGATGGGCAAGGAAGGGACTTGGGAGACTCCAAAGCCAGGTAGTCTGTTTCCATGTGTTCTTTCAGTGATTTCTGTTCATGTCCTAGATCAGCCTTTAGCGTGTAAAATGTTTGCACCACTTAGGAATGGAAAAACACGATGAAAAAGATGCGAGATGATCGAGAGTATTTAGTCAAATTAAGGAAATCTTAATTCTGGCAGAAGAAAGACCCTCACCTTTGGTTTCTGTGGAGCCAAAAAAATTAGTAAAAATAGCCATATCTGTAAATTCTCACTACGCCAAGGCTGGGCTGCAAATCTGAATCCCCTCTTGTATGCCCACGGCACTCCCTTCTCCTGCTGAGCCAGACTGCTGTCAATACAGAATTGATGCCACTGCCGTGCTGTGTAAGCCAGGTAAAGAAAAGGAGTGTTTGGTTGGATCTTGTTTTAATTTTCTTTATTTTCTTTTCTAAATTTTCTATTTTGTAGTTGTGTTCTGCTTGGGTTAAAGGGTCAGTTTGCTGACGTGATATTTTAAGCCAATATGCTTCTCTTTGTTTCAAAGCACCCCAAGTGCTTTGCAGGAAATACTGCAATTAGTAGAGGCCACGCAAATGAGAAAGAAAAAAAATTAGCACTCTTTGTTGGGTCCGCCAGTCCAGTTTCCCATTAACTCAGGGTTTTTCCTGACAGGGAATATCCTAGTATCCAAACTTTATCTGAGCTTTGAGCATCTCACACCTGACATCCCCTCCACTTTCTTGAAAACCTTCTCGCATAGAAGCTCATAAACACAAAGGTTCCTCAACACCGTCAATGAAGACATTTCTTCTTAGAAAGTCTGAGCCTCTGCAAGATGCAGTCAAAAATAAATACTTGTAAAAAGGTCTTCCAAGTCGGTGGCAAATGTTACCAGAGGATGATATCAATGATTTTTCTGTAGCTCGGGGAACGAGCGGAGGAGTTGTAGAAATGGCTATATTTAAGGTGATGGGGCCAGAGAGTGCTGCTTGCAAGGCAACTTGACAATTAAATCAATAATTTACCAAGTGGTACGACTGCAATGGGTTGAGTCTTCCCAAGTCAACTTAGAGGTAAGCAAGAATGTGCCATAACAGCGTGTTTTTGAACCACAGCATAGAGACTTAATTGATTTACTCTTTATTCTTTTCAGAAGACAGCTGAATGTCAAAGGTCTTTCTTTTGTGAAGTACTGGAAAACCCGTTGTCAAACAACCTCTACTCATTTAATAATTTATCCCATTTTGTAAAAGAAAGGCAGCTGACACGCAGTAAATCTAGTCCATGTTTAAATTACTGCATTGAACAATAATAAGAGGAATGAATAATCTAGTACATCTATTTAAAATTAAACATATATGAAACTGTTTTTCCAAATGATCACCAAGGGCTATAGTTTAAAGGCAGGACAGAAACCACGAACAGAATGAAAATGCCGAACAGTAGTTTGCAAGTGGCAGCAGAATTATTTATTCTGTTTTTTCTATACATAAGGAATAGAGCTAAATGAACAATGTTTAAGCATGTCAGAATTTCATCAATTTTGCATGAGCATTCACAAATATCCTGGTGGGGGTAATTGCTTGCAAATACATTTAAACTAATGATATGTTATATCCTTACTTGATATAAAACTATTAAAAGATACGTTATTGCATTTGACAATGCCATGAAGCTGGGTCAAAGCTTAATGACAGATTTCTGCATTCGTAAATTAAGATACACTCTGCTGGAAGCAAATATTTTGTAAAAATAAAAGCCATTTAGTATGAAAGTTTGATCATTGATCTAAGGTTGCTTTTTGGTTTCTCCAAGCACTGGGCTTGCATAACTGGAGGAAAGGGAGATTGCTTTGCAAAGACAACTCGGAAAGTCCAGTATGGCTGTTCCCCACGGGACTAACGAGGCTTGTCAAAGATACCGTGTGGTTTTAATGGTTCAGTTGGAGACTTGAGGAATGAAGCTTATGCATCAGCTGACAAGATTGCTTGAGTTTCCTGAAGGAAGAGCTAGATGGTTATTTTCTCTAATAAAATAGGTTGAGGGTGCTTAGGAGGCTTTTTAGCCTGGGAAGAAATTCAGAAACTCGGACTGATAGCATCAAAAGACTCTGAAGAAGCCAGTTAAATTTTGTGTGGTGAGTTTGTTTAGGTCTGGCCACGTCCTCCCTTGCTCAGATGCCCATCTGAGGCATCCCTGGTTGGTTCGGTGTGGCAGGAGTGTGCCATGGAGCAGCTCCGTGCACATCAGCTGTTATTTTAGTTTCTTCTTATGCAAATTTGCAATCAGAGTGGCACTATGCTGGTGAGCAATTTCAGTTATTTACTGGAGATTTTAACAAATATGAAACATTTAGAAAATAAAATGTCCACAGGATGTAGCTGGGCAGCCTTCAACGGGCAACGGAAAGGTCTTGGAGCCATGCAGATGTCTGAGAAATACCATGTTGTTCCAGGAGAAGCCATAGGAAGAGAGATACTGGTAAAGTTTTACTAAGGGTTTCTGGGTAGTTTGATTTCTGTGATGATGTGGTCACACGGCTATGCGTTATATGCATAATCACAAAGACAACCTATCCCTTGTGAAGGACGACGCATCCCGCAGAGTTACTGCTGTATACTGCTGCTCTAGGCCCAGCAGCGCATGTACAGCAGCAAGTAGGGAGGCAGCAGAAGTAACAATAAATTCTCATTTACCCCATCCAGAAAGCTGCCCCAAACCGCTGCAATGGCAGCGTAAGTGAGCCCGGATGGGTCCCAGCCCGTGCTGGGGAGCTGGCCCCGATGCTGGCGTTGCAGTGGTGATTTGAGCATCTGCTCCGGGATGTTTTATGTTCCCGCTCACAGCGCCTTTGCTGCAGCCTGCGGTCCCCCGCTGCATGGCAATACTGAAATATCCTTTCCCGTCACCTCTCGCGCTCTCTTTCACTCTTTGAATTGCTCCGATTCCTAACATCATTGAGGATTATTATAACCTCCCTTCCTAATGTACTATAAATTTTATTATAAAGCACAAATTCTTCAGCTCCCAAGCCCCATCTTACAGGGAGACAGCACGCTGTAGTTCTTCCGCTCGCAGTAATGTGAGCAGAGAGCTAATGAAGGTCTTTATGTAAATTTTCCAGTTATCAGGTAAAATCTTCACATCGAAATCTGTCACGTTATAAAAATTCTTTATGTTATCAAATGCTAATGATAACTCAGAACACAGAGCCCACGGAGGAGCTTTGAAATCCTTCATAAAAACTGCATTCGGCCCCAGCAACCGGAGCCTTGAATTTCTACTCCAACTACTCCAGTTTGTAATTAGCATAGTGCAGGCTTCTCTGCCCTCTGAAACCATAATGTTAATTACAAAAATTACACTGTGTTTAAAAGTGCAATTAAGAGACTGTGCTGCACAAAGGGAGCCGTGGAACCTCTTTGCACACTTTGAAGCCAGGTCACAACGCAGCCCATGAAAGAGAGTCCAAGGCTCGCTCCCCGCTAAAGGCTTGGGAAGATCATAGGGAGATCTCAGCTAAAATGAGCTCTGGTGGGCTCTGCTGAGCCCTTAATGAATAATACTCTTCCTTGGGAGGGAGAGTGGTAAAAGGCGAGGGGGAAGAACGTTGAACTAATTAAGGACCTGATCCTGCCGTGGTTATTGCATCTGGTTGGGATGACTGTTGCAGTGGTGAGTAAGTGCAGGATCAGGCCCTCAGAGGTCACAGTGCAATCGCAGCTGCCACCAGCCTAGGATTGCTGTGGTATTTGCATGGCACCAGAAAGCAAAAAACCATGTTCCTTTGTGTCTTTGCTGTATTAAGTAACTTGGAAAAAATGTAGTTTTTCTGCACATGTTCCTTTGTGTCTTTACTGTATTGAGTAACTTGGAAAAAATGTAGTTTTTCTGCCCCAGTCCTCAGCTGAGGGTTTGTTCAGCCCTGGGGAGCTGGGGTGTCCCCTGTGATTCGGGTGGTGCTGGGCCCAAGCGTGGTGGTTGCCAGCCGAGGGAGCCCTTGGTCCTGCCCGCAGATCTTCCCTCCGATCTTCCCTCCTTCAACTCACAAAAGGAGGAAAAGGCAGCTTTTGTGCAGAGGCAAGAAAAAGTTGGAAAAAAAAAACAGTGCCAAGTGTTGCACAAAAGACTTGGAAAAACAATCACAAAAAGAAAACAGTTTTGGTTTGTTCTTTTCTTTTAAAAAAAAAAACCCAAACATTTAATAGTAGGAACTTTGGTAGTGCCCTCCACCAAAGGCCTTCCAAGTGCCTTGCACGGGCATTAATTAATTAATTAAGACCCAGAGCACCCCTCTGTGGTCGGTATCTGCACACCAGCTTATGAATAGAGAAACCGAGGCACGGCGGGTGGCAGGAGGTGGTGAGGGCAGGAGAGCCCACGGGGCCCCATCCCTTCCCTCCACACCACCAAAATGTTGTTCTTGTGTGTGCCCAGCTGAAAGGAACAGTCGGACAGCCCGGTGGCATTGGCTGCCGG
>NW_009608818.1:296029-296337 GCF_000690535.1 Cariama cristata
CACCTGGCTCCCACTCTCGCAGTTCTCTGCCCGAATCGAGGTCCAAGGCCACCCACTGCCCTCCATTGGCACAAGCAGGGCGCTTGCAGTGACACGTGTGGGGCAGGATTAGGCCACGCTGGCGTGTGAAAGGCTATCGGCCCAGGTCTGGTACAAACCTTTAAGTAGTCTTTCCTTGAATTTTCCAGTAACTTTTCCATATAGCCTCATGTAAAAAAACTTCAATAACTGTTCAATAAATCATCAACCTGACCTTTTCCAGTAAAAACGAGCACTGCCATGGGTGACGCCGTGTGTGTGTGGCGGGG
>NW_009608818.1:296350-299226 GCF_000690535.1 Cariama cristata
AAGGGGGAGCCCAGCTTTGCCGAGAAGCTTCAGTGCAGCCAGCAGCCTTGGGTTTATTTTGCTTCGGTGCCTGAAAGAAAAAAAAAAAATACAACCCACTTTCCTTCTCTTTGCCTTCTACCTGCCCAACTGGTTATAGACCCAGACAGTTTACATATGTGATCCTTCCTATTTAGAAAATTAATGGTGTTTTCTGGCTCCAAATCACAGCTTGTGGTGCTCTGCAGGCGATGAAAAACTTGGCCAGCTTCAGCAGCAAAGCAGCCATTAGAAAATTAACCCTTGGTGGCAAAAGAGCAAAGGTACCCCAGCGAGGTCCACGAGAAGTGGCAGGCTGTAGCTTTCAGGTGTACCTACATATGTTAGCAATGTAAAACCAGCGCAGGCAGTCCCCCCGGAGAGTGCCCATCAAGCGTGTTTGTAGCTGGATACTGTGGAGAGGGCATGGCCATATCACTTGGCAGCAAGAGCGACCAATATGCCATGATTTTCATTAGAGCACAAGAGAAGCGCTGAGCAGAGATTATGAATCAGAGACGTCTCTCTTAGCTCTACCTGACTGCAAAGCGCTTGGGCGTTTGCTTCTCGGTGCTGCCCTGGATCCCCACCTGTCCGGCGTTTGCTGACCACACATCTCACTGTCATTTATTGATGGCAGCGTTGCATGGGGGCAAAAGTGAATATTGCAGAAAACATAAATAAATAAAAAAGGGGACTTGTGAGTTGCTGCAGACTTCTGTTTGGTGTTGAAGCGTGAACTCTTCTAAGTCGCGAAGGGCTGCACCCAAAACCCATGGGTTGTGCGAGTGCCGTGCATCGCCCCTGTGGCAGGGAACGGGGAGCAATCTGGGGATGCATGATCCGCTTGTGGGTTTTGCAAAGATCGTGACTTTCCACAATATGAAGGTTGTCACTTTGTGCCGGCGGGTTCAATGGTGGTTCCCAAACTGCCCCAAAGCAGAGAAAGATAAAATAAAATGGAGCGTACAGAGGAGGAATAGCACTGTGGGTCTGTGTGCCCCAATCATGCATGTCTTGCATGGTGCATCTGTCCTGCGAGTGGAGCCGGGGACAAGTCCGTACCCAGCACCCTTCCTTCTCTGCGGGGATCCCCAGGGTGCCCCAGAGCCCTGCGGGGTGGCTGTAGCACGGGTTAGGGTTGTGCTGGCGCTAATTTGGAAGAAAATGAGGTAATGTCGTTTTGAGGTGGCCTTGGGACAGGGCAAGCGGGAGAATGCTGCAATGATGCCAGTGCCGCTTTTCCCCTGGTGAGCTGCGCAGGCGCTGGCTGGGGTTTTGCAGCGGGGTCTCTGCAAAGGCCTTTTGTGGTGCGTGTGGCTGGGGGTCAGGCTGGCACCATCCCCTTGGGAGAGGCTTTGCAGTGCGGTTGCACCATGACAAGTGAGGAAAAGGAGTTGGGCCGCCGTTCGGGTTTTGCTCCTGGCTCCTTCCTGCTCTGCGGGAACTGCAGCGTCTCTGCTCCCTAGCCGGCGCCTTTCCCGTGTGCGTGCTTGCCCCTTGTCCTACAAGAATATTTTTTTTCATGGTGTGTTTTTAAACAGAAGAGCATCAGGGCAGGCGATGGCTGTCACTGCCTACCTGTAGCAGAGAGCGAGGTGACAGGACCAGGGACCCTGTGTTGGATGCAACAGAAACCGGGCTACCCTCAGCCTCTGCTACCCCCGGTCCTGTGCACATTCATCCTGCAATATTAAAGCTGGTTTTATCTTTAGGCTTGTGGTGCCAGAAACCACAGCCGTTAATTTCAGCGCCTCTGAATTTGGGCTGCGTGGCGCTCAGTGAAATCAGGCTGTCCTCCTCCCTGCCGCCGCGCTAGCACGCGCCTCCCCAAAACTGGGGGTAAATAACAGCAGAGCGTTAATTACTCCTCTCTCGTTTACTTTGACAAAAATACCCTAAAATGAAGACTAATGTGATTCTAGATGATGCATTTTCAATTAGCCTTTGTTAATGCTATTAATAAGATTAATAACATCCAGTAAAAATGTCAATAAGCTTATCTCAATAACTTTTGGATCAGCCTTTCGGCTGGTAGCAGCGAGCCCTTCCCTGCGCAGCCTCGCTGGGCTCGGGAGCAAAGTGACTGCGGTAGGATTTGATTTCCAGAGAGCAGATAGGGCACGTTTGTGCTCTCCCCTTGGCAGCCGCTGCTGTAATGCTGCCGATAGACCCAGGGCTTGCGCTCAAAGCGCCGGTAAACTTGGCGCAGCCCAGGACTTTCCAAAGTTGCTGCGCAGCAAAATCGTCTCTCAAAAAAGCTCATTTTGTATTACCTGGGCTGCCGTCGGTGACCCCGTTATGAACTGAATGATAAATCGTGCGAGAAGCTTGCTTTCCTTCTCTTTTTTAAAACGCGCGACACAGCAGCGACTAGTGTTAATGTATAAAATTAATTGCCCCGGTGAGACGTTTCTTCCAAAAAAGTAATAATAGTCAGGATTTAGCCTCGCGAATGTGAAAACCCTCTGGTATACTAATAAAATGAAAAGGTTTCGCAAAATAATATCCCAAATAATTGGGTTCCCTCTACCAAAGGACCCCATGTTGTTTCTCTTAAGCAATATATAAAAAAAATTGTGATTATTCCTTTGGACTTAATAAAACATAATTGGAAAAAAAATCTTTAAAGAAAAGTGTAAGGTAATCGCTTTCACTTTTCCCAATCAAATTGATGTTGCTTTCCTTCTTCCATTCTCCTTGTAAGGTGAAGAAGTCTTTAATGCATTTGGATCATTCAAGAGGCAAAAAAAAAAAAAATAGAGAAAAAAGAGAGAACCAGCTTTTTTCTCTCTTTATTTACAAATGGAATCACAATGTTTATTTGTGGTGATAATGCACACGCTCGCAGCTGGCTT
>NW_009608818.1:299314-309384 GCF_000690535.1 Cariama cristata
GTTGAGGTGCATTGGACCGTTCAAACTTTTGAACAGCCCCAGCTTGTAAATCCTGTGCCCGTCGCCCCCTCCTCCCACTCCCCAGAAACTGCATGCTCCTACTGTGCTGCATTCATAATCAAATTAGTGCGCTGTGAATAGGTTAAAAAAACTGTTATCCAGCCGCTGCCACGAAAGATATTTTAGCCCACTCCCCACAAAGCCCTCCCTTCTCCGCTCCCCCCTGCCTTTTTTCCTCCCTACGTGAGACATAAAGACATCCACGCGGACAGAAAGATCTTTACCTTACTTCTTCTCTGCAATCTTAGCCTCTTTATTTATTCCCCTACCCCCCATCCCCCCCCAACATAACAAACCAAAAGTAAATTCTCCAGAAATGAGCTGCTCGCCGGAGAAAAAGGGGCGCTGGGGGGGTGGGAAGCCGGTGGGCTGCTGCGCGAGAGATGCTATAGGGAGACAGCGCTGGAGATAGTTGTCCCAGCTACGAGATAAAAGCTACATTACATGAAATTAATGGAGGCTGTCTGAGACATACATGAATCACTGTTTCAACACTAAGAAACCAGCACAAAAGAATAAAGAAATCTGAGTACTAACTATATCTTCAAAGGTCTCCTATTTACCCAGCTATACCGGGTACTGACACAAGTGGGGGGAAAATATAAGAAAAAAGCACTGCTGTGATCGAATGAATGAGACCATATGAGCTATATTGGTGCCGTATGCATTCTATTTAGCTGATATCAAACACAGTTTAATGAAAGTTAAATAGTTTCTGAGGAGTGCATGAGCTGGAACAGATTAGATTCCACCGAGGGGTCTGTCAGCATATTGTTGCTCACATGTATTCCCTGCTCAGAGCTGCCACAATTCCAGCACTCCATTAGCAATACACAAAAGACTTATGCAGATAGCGGGCATAAGCACGTACCGCCATGTTGGGAAATAAAAAAAAAAAAAAAAAAAAGAAAAAAAAAAAAAAAAAAAAAAAGAAAGAAAAAAAAAGAAAAAAGAAGAGAAAAAAAAAGGAGATGAAGGTTTTGTTCGGCACGTTCATCTGAAAATAGATCTCTGTAATTCGAAAGTGATAAGAATAGATGGAGAAAAGGAGAAGTGGGGGCTGTAAGAAAAATAAAATTTAAAAAAAAAAAAAGGAGAAATATGTAAACTACCTTAAAAGAGCAGATATTGCACCAAGTGTATAATGAGGTTTTGATCTTTCAGGGGACAATGACATGGGTGAATGCTGTGCCCTTTTGATCTGCAAGTTACATCTGGTCTTAAAGGCACAGCGGTTCCTGTGGCCTCTCTCCCCCAGAAGTTGTTGTGGAAGATGCTTTTTGGAGAAGGGGGGCTGGGGGGAATCTGCCTACAAAACAACATCTCTCAGGTTCCCCTGTCTTATTTTAGGTTGCAGAATTCATCCCAGAAATACCGCCGGACAGCCTGTGCGCCTGGTACAATTGCTGTCACTGAAACTAACATGAATTGAGATTAATTTTTATCACTTCAGAGGATTTTTATTCCTTTCCTTGGGAAAAAAAAAAAAATTCTCCTTCTCAGAGGTGTCTGTTTTAAAATTAGTAGTAGGATAAGGCTGGTGGGGGTATTTAGATATCAGATGGCAATTGCTCAGTGATTATTGCATTTTGATTTAATCTGACAGAACTGATCTTGCACCATGAAATCTGTATTTTCACAGGAAAATAGAAGTTGCCATACTGGAACAGACCATTTGTCCCCCCGGTCCAGCACGCCGCGCCAGCCTGGACCCGTACAGGGGTGTGGCAAACGCTTCCCCCTGTGCTTGCACCCTCTGCAATTATTTATTATTTATCACGGCAGGGGAGGGGGAGACAGCATTTCTCCTTGCTCTTGACTGACAGTCACTTTACACCCTATGGCATCAGAATTTCTTTCCCCTGAAACTTTTTTTTTTTTTAACCCAGCTAAGTGCAGCCACGAATATTATTTCTGCCCACGGAAACGCTACAAACTCTTTTTGGAGCGTGTCTGGCGGCGGCGGTGCTGGCCCCGGAAATTTCCATCAAGCGGCAGGGGCATCGCTCAAGGGCGGGGGGGCAGGCAGTGCCCCCCCCCCATCCTCTCCCCTTCCCTCCCCACCTGCCTCTCCTCTAATTCGGTCAAAGAAAAAGGGGCACAAGCGAAAACATGATCATTTGTTCGGGTTTCTTTCTCTGCAGCTGGGAGCCTGCCTTATTAATATTATCCAGGCTGGGAGCGCGCAGTGTTTCCTCAGGCATCTCTTCTGAGTCATTTTATCATTATTCATAGGGATAAAAATGGCCCAAACTGAGGATGCTGAGGATCCATTTAGAGTTGCCTGTCAGATCCACTAAGGTAATTGGCTCCATTTCTTCATTCCCATTCTAAATTAAAATAATTTTATTAAGTGGTACAGTAGGTGTTTCACCTGTGTCACCAGCTGCCTATTAGAGCCAGAAAGGGCTTTTCCACATTATTTCTGTCTGTTCTTATAACATTATGTCATTGTATCCAGCGTTACATCATGTCAGAGGTTGCGCAGTCTCGTGTACTTAAGCCCAATGGTTACAAAATGTAGGTCCAAGATGCCCTTTTCCCTGGGGGGGGGGTGCGGGAGTGGAAAAGTCAAATACACTTGACTGTTCCAGCTCTGGTGGCTGTTTCCCAGATATAATTCATGCAGCAGGAGAACTGACCATATAACTGAGAGCAGGGTCCGTGGCATAATTGAAAACGTCCTGCTAACGAAAACGATGAACCAGTGATAGTGGTGAGATTCCCAGCAGCAATATCTGGAGGGGAAGAGCTGATTTTAAAGCTGCGCTGCCTGGGGCTGGGAGGGAAACACATGTACGGGTCTCTATGGAGGGAAAAATGTGTAACACGACTGGTCCCTGCAGGTAGCAGCTACTGGCAGTCCTGATGCCGGTACTAACCTGGTGCTAAATAATAGGAGGCTGGCTACGTGTACTTAAGGTTATTTTTTTCTTCAGAACAGGGTGGTTCTTCCTGATAGGGATCTGGCTGGGCTCAGTAATTGTGCTTTAAAGAAGTGGGAACTGAGCTTAAGTTCGAAAGCATCATGGTGAAGGCGTTCAGTGTCAAAACAAGGAATTTGCAGCTCCAAGCTTCATATGTGAAGCATCTAGCTGTGTCGGTCAGGGATGGGGTCCGCGTTTCGCACAGTGGTGTTTGCATCCAGTGCTCAAATACAGCATTAAGCGTCTCCAGTCAGTGTCTTGGCAGTGAAAGCACAGGTGGGTAAGTCCGCATTTGGGCATCCGTCTGAATGAGACATCTTGGGGATGGATAGTCGGTGACTGAGATCCCTACATCCCTTTGAGGCAGGGGAACCAGGAGCAGTTATGGTTGCAGAGGAAACTGCTGATGGGTATTTTATTTTAGCCTTCCCATAAACCACTAGCTACCAGTAAGGTGGAAGTTTCCACAAGCAGGTAACACAAGCCGTGCAGTGAGAAAAGGTCGATTTTCCGACGGACAAAGTCGTTTCTGTCCAGAAAAAGGTGCAGTTGCACAATAACATTCCTTAAAGTTAGATAGGGAAGGGGGGGGAAGGCATGTTTGTTCAGTTTTCAGGGATCTTGCAACTGTTTTTCTTCAACCTGCAGGTGGCATTAGCACTAAAAATGGATTGTTCTTTCTTCTTGAAAAGCGTTTAGCAATGAAATGAAGAAAGCTGCAAGGGGATCTGTAGTAGGACTGCGTGCTTGGAGTTAGTCATGCTAACTGCAGATGGCATTTTTGCATGTTTTATAAGGCAGGGATATACAAATGTTTTAGCACCCTGAAATATAATATATTAAGTTTCCGGAAGAAGGCGGGCTGGTAGGACCAGAAGAGCCTGAGCTTACGCTAAATCTGTGCAACTGTGAGTAAGTTGTGCCACACTCAGAGCAGCGTTCACTGCCGGTGACACCGGGCTGACACCTGTCCATCACAGCATCACCTCCAGCCAGGCAGCACCCTAGGCTGCGAGCTTGTCCCCAGCCCTCAGCGAGGGACGGTTTCCGATGCCCCAAACTGCTGAGGAGCAGTTATTGGGGGCCTGAGCTGGTTCCCACTAAAATCAATGGGAGAACTCCCTTAGGCCTGAGTGGAGCAGGATCAAACCTTCCTGCACAGCGAGGAGCATTGGGGAAGTGCTGCAGCCTTTGACTGTTCAGTGTCTTGAACTCTTTGGCAGTGAAATGGATGATAATAATAATAATACCTGCTTGCCTTCCCTATTTGGCATGGGGGGCTGGAAACATTAATTAGTGCTGAAATAGAGCTTAGGATATGAAGGATTATTTTGCCCCCCTTTTTTTTTTGTGTGTGTGTACATGTGTTAGGAATGGGAACGTTTGAGTTCCCGTTTTAAACTGTAAAATCCATCCCAAACCTCGACACAAATGTCTCCACCTTCTCAAAACACCAACGTGTCCTGTGGGGCACAGTCCCAGTGCAGTTCTTTCCAGCAAGGCTGGAGCCTCGTTTCGCCTTGTCGTGGTGAGCTGAAAATGAGCCTTTTATGTCCATAGTCATTCAGATTTGAATTGGTGGTGAGGAAAAGTCCACTCAGGTTGCACAAGAAGAGTAAATCTGAAAGAATCAAGCCCTGCAAAGGTGCAGCTGGGTCAGTCTTTATCCCATTGTCCAACTTTTTGCCCAAGAGCCCCAAGGGAACCCAAACAATGATAAAACCAGGAACAGACACGGAAATCCCTTGCAACCTTGTGCTGTTTCAGCTGATTGACCCAGGGTAAACCTCAAGTACCTGAGAGCAAAGCACCTATAGGCTTTTCCTGCCAAAACCCAGAGTTTGCCGCTGGGAAAGCTGGCGTCGGTCCTCTGCTCTCAAGTTTTCTTTATTTCCCTTAGTTTTTTGCTGCCACTCAAGCACTTCTTCAGCACCCGGACCCCTGACTCCAGCCAGCTGCTGTCGTCTGCTCTGAAGTTGGTACTCATGCGTGAAAACCCAGGGCAAGGCTGACTTTGCTAGCAGCTCTGTCTATGACAGTTTAGTTGCAATTGCATGCGATCAGCTTAGATTGCAAACCTTCCTGCATTCCCCAAACTAAAAAAATTGAATAAGCGTCATAAGAAAAGACAAGGCCTGCTGGGTCCACTGGTATTGAAGTCCCCAGAAGAAAGCCAGGAGTGCTGGGAGGGAGAAGAGCTGCAGCAGAAGGTTACCGAAGAGGGAAACCATCAGCTGAGGGAGAGCCGAGGCCACAGAGCTCTCACCAGAGGCTACATGGAGATTTTTTTTTTTCCTTTTTTTCTTTTTAAGCAAACCATTTTGTTGTGGGGAAGTGCTAATTTGTGAAAGCAAAACAACTGTAGGCAAAGGGTGTGACTGACAAATTTCCCATATTGAGGAGGGGCGGGGAGAAGCATGAAAAAGAGGAGAAAATAAATGTAGAACGATTGCAATGTCATGGGGGGTAAGTGGTACATTTGAGACAGGGGCTAAATCACTGCTAAATCACTGCAGGCAGAATTGATGTGAGACTGGAGCACACTGAGAACTGGGCAGGGGCATAAACCTAATTGATTTGAGGCTGGAGCAGGGAGTTAATTGGGGGCCAGGGTGGAACAGTAACTAACGTAGCGCTGTGATAGCCAAAAGCATATCTCACTCTACGCCGGTCACATCCGTTGTCCTGCCTGCACCCAGCGTGAATGATGGGAGCTGGGGAATCACCCCGGTAGCTTAAACCGCGATTTCATTGTTTTGGTTGGAGGCCGGTCTCTTGCATTTGGAGATGAGCTTGAGCGTGTTTTGAGTGCCTGCAAGTGCTCTCTGTTGCGATGGACCTCGGGAGAGAGATGCCGCACAGCGTAGCTCGGCAGCGCTTGTCTTCCACAGTGTTGTTTTGGCTGGGGAAGGGGAGGAGCAATTGGCTGCCAGAACAATTATTACAGTGATCGTGGAAAAACGGGTGCTTTCGCAGAGAACTTCATTCCTCTCAGAGAAGCAACATACGTCCCCAAGGAAACCACCTAGACCAGGTCTGCAGTTACTCCTTACAAATGCTCCCTGTCCGCCCCCCCCTCCCCCCCTTTTTTTTGGAAGACTGTTGAATTGAGCACTCAAAATTTGAAAATGCAAAGATGAAGGTTGCCTGGGCAACTGCTTTGCACTGAATGAAGAAATGATCTTGTGAAACAAACATTAAGTGATCATGTAATTAAAGACTGAATCAAAATTCCATTGTACAAGGAAGGAACCTAAATTAAAGTTGACCAGGCAACTTTCAGTTTGGCCCTTCCTAAATTTTAAGAACCTGACTTAAATCAACTTTCTTTTATTATTTCTCCTTTTGTATGCAATCTTACTTTTTTCTGCAAGGAAATTTATGGAGTATCAATGTTTTGTGGCCAAGCTCACCTCTAGTCACAATCTGAGTTTCAGCCCAGCACCTGTAGATTCCCAGCGCAGATGGCTATCACTGGGATAGCGGGTGGAACTTTCATTTGCTGCCCTTTGGGGAATGACCTACAGCTGAAGGAACGACATGACTTTTCAGTTTGTTATTATGTACAGTTTGCCACACTACATCAGATGGGCAGTGAATTTAGTCTACATCAGATGCACCAAAGGAAGACGCAAGAAATTAGTGTATAGGCATAGAACAGTCTGTCCACAGGAAGACTTCACCCAAACCACTAGCACTTAAAGGTTGTTTTAAACCCTCAGGAATAATTTTTATATCCCTTCCAAATGCTACTTTGTATTTATTTTTTGGCAGTGGCTTTGGTTTTAGATTTCACCCTTTCACCATTTCCATTACGCAATGTGTTAGAGGAATGTGGTGACTCAGTATTCCTGGGGTCTGCTTCAAGCTCTGGGGCAAGAGTGTGGTCCAAAACAATTGTTAGCAATCAGTCACCAGCAGCAGAAGCAAACTCCTTAAAACTGCAACATTAAATGCCACTTGGTTAAGAAAAACTTTGAAGTTATATCCACTTCTGTATAATATATGAATCCTTCTAAATAATACCTTCCATTTTGTTCCTTTTGCAAAACCACAGTAGCATCTTCCAATGCGTTACGGTGTACTTGCCATTTCAAGCCTGTATTTAAGACTCTGCATCAGCAAACTCCTCTCTTTAATTCATCTGCAAATACACATGCATTTTTAGCTTACACATTTTTTAGCTTACTAAGTGATAGTTACACGGAGCTCTACCATTCTCTTGCTCTTTTCAAGGGCAAGAAGTGTCCGTACACACAGCATGTACTAGGGCCTGGGTTTTATTATTATAATTGTTATTGTATTTAGCTATCTGTCAATGCAGAGCTTCAGTTTGACACAAATTATCTCCACAGTGGTGTGTTCCTACCGTGAGATGCTCTTGTGGCTCCCAGCTCCATGCAGGCAAAAGACTAGGTTTAACCTTCTCCCATTTGCACCCAGTCTAATTTTGCCTAATGATATTATTATTTTTTTTTTTTTTGTAAATCCCAGGCTATCCAAAGAGTTCCTAAGAGCTATAGCTAGAAATACAATGGGGAAGCTTTAACTTGCATTTACAGAACTGACAGTGGGTTTGGGGCACCTCAGTTCTCATCTGCTTTTCCAGGGATGCTGGGACATTCAAGGTGAGTGACTACTTGTTGATTAGGCTGGCTTCCTTTGGTAGCTCTCTTTCCTTCACTCAGTCAGGTAGTCTTTGTCAATGTAGACTCTTGGTTCTTGTAGTGTAGGCCAACAATATGACTGTGGGTAAGAAAAATTCTCTAATATCTAGGTGCCAATGTGTTTTCTCAGTTTGTTTTGAATTATGATAGCTGTATGAATTTTTTTAATCTTAATGATAGTTGTATGAAATTTTTTTTTCCATACTCAGTGTTTTTGCTGGCAGCAATGGCAGAAGTTGATGCAGTTTTGGGATAAGGGAGTTGGCAGACCTTATGAGACTTCTTCCACCTCTATCGCCGTATATGCTGATGAGCACAAATAGTGCCTGTTTCTAAGCAAAGGAAACTCTGTCGAATTCAGCTTTGTACTGCTTTCGTTTTTCCAGGATAGGTTGGGAAGTTCATTCAAAGTTCTCCCTTTACTGTGGGACATCCCTGACATTTTCCCATTGACACAGACCAACTGGTGTGATTTAGTGACCTTCTGCAGCAATACTTCAGTTGGATCCCGTTCCTGCTTTCTCACCCAGCCTGCTCCACCATTGTGTCCTTGTTCAGCTCCACTGTTTTGCTGCCACCAGCTGACTCCCAGTCTCCTTGCTTGGCCAGCCACAGCATCTCTTTTTTTTTTTTTTTTTTTAATTCATACCAGTGTTTTTATTTCATGACTTTGCCCAACCAGTCTTACTCTTCCACTCATCATTTAGCACTAGCTCCTCACTGCAGAGTCTGTCCACCCAACAAGCCCAGCTGTAACCCATCTTTCCCATCCCATATTTCAGTTTTGCTTGACCTGTTATCCCATGAATTTCCTTCCATCCTCACAGTCTTCCTCACATGTCCTCTTCTCCCCCGTTAAATGAAGTTGTTTCCTTTTCTGTGTTGCTTAGACCTGGAGACACCCAGGGAAACCCAATTCCCGTTCTTCTCTCTGAGACCTGTCTTCCAGCATCTGGAAGCTGCAATTACAGAAAAAGTCTGTTTTGAGTTTAGCAAAGTTATAAGCAAATGAAACAACCTCTTATAATGGGAAGTGTCATACAAACTTAATAACAGACAGTGCTATCAGCCCCACCTATAATATGTATGTGTGCGCATGTATAAAAATGAAACCTGAAAACTGAATGAACATGAAAAGGCCTCGACCTACTTTCAAACTGATAGGTGTGCTCACCATCTCTAATGGAAGTAGACAGGACAGGTCTTGTATATCTCTGGCTTCATTTTGCAGAAGTGTGTTACAAGTAGAGAATTACTGTGGAAGGACTCTTGCAGACAATAAAACCGAGGAAGGGTTTTTTGCAGGATCTCATTTCCACACGGGTGAAATGCACGAGCTCTTTTGAATCCCATCCATGGCAATTTAGACAGATGTTGAAACATGCGGTAACCAAAAGTGGGTCCAAGCCTGCCCCTCAGGTAGAGAGATCTCTCTCCTAACAGTCTCAGGCTGTACAGTTTCAGGGTCTGCTCTCCAGCTGCAACCCAGAGGAAATTTGGAGAGAGGCAGGCATTCATAGCATCTTCTTTAAGCCCGCCATTAGCTTATTAGGAAACCAAGAGCTCTTATTCCTGGAAGCAACGTTTTGTGAACTGTCATACTCGTTTCCTTTACACGCTGGCACAGATTGCCTGCTTGACCTGAGGGCTGAAGCCATTTACATTTTTGATCTGCTCATCTCTCAGAAACCTTCACAAATTAGAAATGCCATAAACCATGTTTGTTGTTGCAAGGGCAGAGAAGTCTGAAGGGAGGTCCGGGTGTCGTGTTTGACCTTGGCTGGAGTACTGGTTCAGAATAGACCTTCTTTGAAGAATCTCAGAGTCTCTAAACTTCAAAGCACTGGCTAATGTCTAATTGACTGTAGGTAAGTATTTCTTTATAGGAGAGCTCTTCTGCACCAGAACTCTCAAACCAAGCTTCTCCAGTGTCTTATAGGTGAATGAGAGAACTCAAAACTTAACATGATCTCCCAAAAGACTTTGAGTTGAAGCTGCATAATTGCAATACCTTTGCCTTCTGTGTTAAGATTTCTAATGAGCTTTTTACAGGAGACTGTTGGTCTCTCAGCTGAGAAATGCTATAAGACAGCAACCACCAGAGACTTTGTTTCCTTAATCTTTATTTTTTCCTCATAGTGTCTGTAGTGTTGGCCATGGTTGTGCTCTACGTTGTGCTTTTGCAACGAGGACTTGTCCATCCTTTCTGCTTTCCTGTAGTCCCAGGCCCCTCAGGCATTGGGGTGGCAGAGGTGGCACTCTGGCTGGGACCCTTGGAGCTGGCCCACATGCTGTGGCCTCGAAGGGTACAGAGCTGAGCATGAAACCCTAGAAGCAAGCTGGTAATGCTGCAAGATTGAGTGGTCAAAACCTCGGTATTTTTCTGTGATGAGGCCGTTTATAATTTACCCCTATT
>NW_009608818.1:309415-317578 GCF_000690535.1 Cariama cristata
GCTGAAAAATTCATCTAATTCTTCCCATGTGAACAGAGAGCATGAAAGGAGCACCAAACGTCTCCCCTCTTGCTTTCCCATTCATTTTCTTATGCTAAAGCCCTGTGGATGAAACCCATTCCAGGTGCAGGAGAGCTTTTCCTGTAATTTACCCATGGTATTCTTATCAAAAGTGTTACCTCCAAAACTGTTTCCTTTTAACATTAATTATCCTTTGAGCCAGCTCACTCACAGCACACAAAAGGGTACAGAGGCTTTGTGTGATTTTTTTTCTTTGCTTTTTTCTTTTTCATTAAGTACCACATGTGCCTCTCTTTGCATAACTAGAGTGGTTCCCCACCACCTTGAAGACATCACAGCATGTACTGTAGGAACCAAAGCTAACAGGTATAAAATGGATGGTTATTGTTTACTTATGTGCCATAATGCTTCCCATATGACCTAGTGATGAGGCTTGTGGTGCTGGAGGTGTAGGAATTAAATTAAAAGTTTAAAGAAATACAAAAAAAACCAAGGGGGACATAACCTGCTGCTGGGATAATGTCTTTTGAGGCTGAATCTTCCCTGCAAGGTTCGGTGCGCCTGTGTAGTCTTGCCCAGCAAAGGCAGATGAGGATGCTGTCAGCACCACGGGCATGGAGGTCGCTAGATGAAGGTAGTCCGACAGGAGCTGGGAGGAGAGAGAGGGGTTAATCTCTTGTCCTCTTTGCCCAGGGGAATGTTTATCGCCTTGCAGGGAAGGTCCCCTTTCCTTCGGTGAGTTAAGTCAGCCTCTGCTTTGTTTGATGCTGCCCATTTGAGGAAAGCTTCTCCCTGACCTTCTGCCAGAGAGACTGATGACAAGGACGGTTTGAACTAACCTTGACATTCACCAGGGTAAATGGCTTTTTCCACAAGTAGTCAGCAAGCAAGGAGAGCCAGTCAAGAGCTAATGAATCTGTACCTAAGGGAAACTGAACGACAATTGTACTTTTAAAGAAGGAAAGTCTTCCTCAACTCCATTGGTGCTTAAATGCTGGAGGATTAACTCTTCCAGCTTACGCCTGGGTCTTGCTGCATCGCCTTTTGGCTGGTGGCAGGGAGGCCACCGGTGGAGGCGTGGATAGGGAAAACCTCCGTGGGAAAGGAAACGAGCTCAGCTCTCTGATTGCTGTGATGCTGGATGAAATTGCTGCACTCCCTCCTCTCCCCATGGCAGGTGATAAACCTCTCACAGCCCTGCACTGCCCTTGGCATCGAGGATTCGAGCAAGGACTGATGGGTGGTTGGATAACTGCTTCCTACAAGTACTGTACCCCCAAACGCACATTCTAAGGCTGAGTTTCAGTCCTGTGCTTTAGCTTTAGGGACTGGAGTGATCATTGTGGCCGTCACCAGAGGTGGCTCAGGTCTCGGTGGATGGGGGTATCACATGTGGGCTGGTTTGTAACACAGGGAAGGACCCGGCTGCACCTCAGCCTGGGGTTTTCACCGGGGTGTCCCCAGATTATAAAAGCAGAGGCACGCAGAGCCTGCTGTACCCTTTTCTTGCACGGGGAAAGAGGTTTCGTTGGCTGCCTAGCTGATATCTGGGAACAATAGAAAGAGCGTCGACGATTGCAACATATTTCACTTTTCTCAGTACTGTCCAGATGATGTATTCTTAGTCCTAATTAGGTTGTTCAAAGCCTAGTTTTTGTGAATAAGCCATCATTGTGTGAAGATTGGCCTGACAGTCCTCTGGCCTGTTCATTCACAAATCTTGCCTGTTGCTTCATTTAGTGTTAACTCATTAGGGGATTCCTCCTGCAGCCGAAGGGAAGGACAAGAGGTGTTGCACTGGATGGGGCTTCCTGGATGGATGGAAACCAAGGTACGGCTGATGTCAGCCCGCTTTGGTGAACCTCACTATTTCATGGCAGCTCATGCTCTTGCAAGAATTTTGCAAGAGGACTGGCTGGTGAAGCGAGAGCCTATTTTTCTGGGATGCTAGCGAAGTGGCTGCAGCCAGCTTTTGTCTGGCAGCGCTTGGACTCGAGGCACATGGACTGCTTTTCTGAGTCTGCTACTAATTCGTGTGTGCATAACTCCTACTGGCTGGACTAAATCGAGCTCTGTAAAATGTATTTATTAATACTTACTTCCTAGGGCTGTTTATTTAAATGTTTGCAAAAGGCTTTGGAAGGCTAAGCAAGGGGAAGGCATGAGCTCCAGTACTGAATCTTAAGCACTGGCAACAGAGACGACTGGCAAAAAAACAGCGATACATTTTCCTCGGGATAACAAAAGTAGCGCCGATGCCATCTTTGTCGCATGATCATCTTCCAGGGGATGATTTAAAAACCTACAACGTTTTAAGGAGGGAATGAAGCAACACTGGGAAAATGGGCTGGTAAAATGAAATGCAGCTGGGATGTGAGCTGCATGTGTTTGCTTCTGAGATTTTCCCCAGTGGGGCTTTGCCCAGGTTTTGCCACTGCGCGCGAGCAGCGGGAGCAGAAACGGGCGATGTCAGGGATAAACTGGGACTGGAGTTAACATGTGGTGAGGAGCTGCCAGGTTTTGCGTCTGCTGATCAAACAGATGAGAGTGAACAGGCCAAGCACGAACCATGGTGCTGGCACGGACGGAAGGGCCAAAGCTGCCACACCGGGGCTGGCGAGCAACCCTGGGTGACGGCTGGCAGGGGCACGCTGGAGGCAGACGGGTGCATAACCCTGCGAGAGGCTGGAGATGAAGCCACGGTGCTGGTGAGGCTCCCAGGGAAAAAGTTGTATACAGTGGAGCAGATAATATTTCATCTCCCCGCGGGTCAGTTGGTTCTCGGCAGTGTTCTCTGTTTGAGATTTGAGGATTTGCAGACAGACAAACTCCACAACCCAGCAAAGGTCAGTCTAAATATCAGACAGATAAACAGCACCTTCACCGTAAGCACATCTCCGATTTATGGTGCTCAATTTACTCTTTCCTTTACATGATAAAGTGAAAAGCGTGCTTCTTCAGAGGGCAGCAGCTGAAAAATTTAAAGTAACATAACTTCCTGAGGTGTTTTTAAAGAAATATGCTTTCCTGTAGCCACAGCCTACTTCCTCTTTAAGGGTTTTTTTTTCTCTCTATTTTGCTTTGGACAATTTCTCCTTCCTGACCCTCCCAGTCCCACAGAAAAATGGGACACCTGCCTTGCAGTCGCTTTTCCAAAACAAGATGTTGGTGGAAGTGAGTCTGCAGGAGCACTGCATTGGCCAAGGGCCACCTAGGAGGTGTTGGACCCTCTTCCTTGACCTAAGCTGTGCTTTAGTGGCTTGACCTGCCCATGATAAAGCCAACACTGCTGGCAAGGTACAGGGTGGCAGACGTGTCCTCCCGCCATGTTGGCAGCTCTCTGCAGTCCTGGGGCAAGCTCAGGATTCAGCACGGCAAATTTCACACACGGCAGTCAAGAGCCCTGGGAATCACCTGCGATGGGTGCTTTGCACAATTAACAGCCATAAGATCAGATTGAGATAGGGAGGAACAAGGCATAAGATATTTTCACAGTCTTCGTTTCTGCTACTTCTGCAACACAGCTCCTTCGTGCCAGGTGAAATCCTTATAGCTAGAATTTGCTTGCACCATCCTCAATGGAGCCCACATTTCCCTGTGCCCCATGAAGTGTCTTTAAAGTGAATATAAGTTATGTTACAGTGGAAAACCACCTTTAACAGTACTAGAGTGGGGAAAGGGGGTCACAGTAAATCAGGATCAGGCTCCCTTTAATTTTCTTCTTACTGACCTTGCGGACAAGATCTATGTCATTAAACCATTTCTGTAGGTAGTAAAAGTGCTGAATGCAGAGGATGTACCATATACTTTTTTAAGCTAAACTATTTTTCATGAGTCAAACAATTGAAGAAATATCACACTGCATCATAAAGACAGAAAAAAGCAGTAGTTCTACTCTTAAAGAAATTAAAATTAGGGTTTAGTGTTCTGGAGGTTTGGGGTGTGGGGTTTTTTCTGTTTGCAGAAATCCTATGTATGATCATATCAAGATTGAACTCTGTCCTTTTCTAGGAATTGTAGGTGTCTGTGCCTTGGATTCTGGGACTAACTTGCTTCTAAGCTGACTGGTGGAGTAGCTATTTAGTCAGCCTGTGGAAAGTGATTTTTAGTATCACTGTACACTTGATGTGGTTTAATTTTTTTTTTTAAATCTGCCTCTGAATCACTGCAAGCTAACATTTGTCAGGAATGCGTATGTCTATAGGCTGCTCGTCACAGCAATGATCTCGTCGTAGATGCCAATAGAACAAACCCTGGTTCAGCTGGTCAGCTCACCATTTGTAGCTGCAGCCTTGAAATCATGCAAATTATCTGCCTAGTCTGTAATATTAATGCAAAAAAAAACTTTTAAATAATTTGTAAGGTTTTATAACACAATACAATCATTGTAACATTATGAAAAATGCTAATGTTAGCTTAAATGCTTTGAAGTTCGTTCTGGGAATTTGTATTTCACAAGGATGTCCCTACAGGTTTTACAGTCAGTAGAAGACATTTGGGTGCACAGAGGAAGAGAACTGAACTTCCTTATCTCTTTCAAGTTTTGTAGGCTTCGGAGGGCTCTGGGCAGGGGGGTTGTGGTTTTATTTTTTAAGCAATGGTGACCTTTCCACCATTAAAATATAAAGCAAGGTTTTAGTGCCTTAAGTTCAAGTTTGACGTTTTATATTCTGTTTCACTTTTCACTTTTCTTTTTTGGAGAAATGCTGTTTTCCTTGAAAGCATGGCAGGTTAGTGGAGGCAGTCGAGCTAAAGCAGCAATCTCAGGCAGAAAGGCAAGGATCGGGATATTTGTGGCAGTGGGCACCAAGGTGTGTGTGTATAGATCGTGGTAATTAAATCCCTCACGAGACAGGTAACTCCTTGGGTCCTGGTATGAGCAGGTCCCCCCATTGCATCTCTAATAGCCCCTTCACTCCTACTTTATGAAACAGAAGAGTGACATGCTATTAAAATTGGTTATTCTAGATAGATCACCTCAAAACACACTGGGGATTTGGTATAATTACTGGAATAGTCCCCTGCTACCCATGGTCAGGGGCAGTGGAGATGCAATGCCGTATTGTGCTACTGACAGAGCCCAGCATATAGACAGCTTCTTTAAGTTGTAACAGAAATATAATCCAGAAATTTCTTCCTAGTAATTTTTGACTCACTCTTCCATGACCTAAGTGGCCACAGCCTGATAATTAGGCTGGGTGCACATCCAATAAAGTTGTAAATAAATCCATCAGTACGTAGGTGCATAGGTATCCTAACATGAATCCTGGGTGACTGTCTCTTGGTGGAAATGAGCACTTTCTTTCTCACACAAAGCATCACGAGTGAGAGCAGCAGCGATGACAATTAACATTTAGTATCCTTTGAGGAAAGTTAGTTTTTAAGCTTTTTACGCGCTTACTCAGACCTGAGGGCTGTGTTTGTCTTGCAAGGCAGCAGCACCGGACCCGTGCTGTTTGTAAGCTGGAGCCAGCCAGTGCAGCTGGAACAACGTTTTATGGTACCACTCAGCATTGTCATGAAAAAACCCACATTTTCTTTTCTCTTCTTGGGCTTTCTTCAGGAAATTTTACCAGTCTTGTCGGAAGACCGCATCACACAAGAGAAAGGATGAAGAGATGTGAGGTGTTTCTGCATCTCTGCTGCGATGCTTGCTTGGGTTTTGTTGGTTTTCCCAGGGTCAGGGTCATGCTCTTGCCCCTGTTCGGTCAGTGGGGGACAGCCCCCTTGCCGCTCCCCCCAGTGCCTGAGCATCGCCAACCTGAGCACCGCTGGGTGTTTCCATGGTGACCGTAGCTGGGCTGGTCTCCCTGGTTACGGCGGTACCTTGGCTGTGGGATGGGGAGCTGCTGCTGATGGCTGGGAGTACCCAACCATCCTGGGACAAGTGGGCTGGGGGGCATCGGGGCATGGGCCAGCAGGCTGGGGACAGCAGCAGGTTGGGGACATCAGGTCATGGGCAACAGCTGGAGGACAGTTTGTCACTGCCGAAAGCCTCAGGGTACAGAGCATCTCCTCCCGGCTCTCTCTGAGACCTGCAGTTTCCCTTTGGGGACAGGGACTAAAACCCAGCCCCATGAATCACTTGGCTCCAGATATCTCCCTGTGCGTCACTGTGTGCTGCACAGCAGCGGGAGCAGTGTCCCACCACCGTGCAGGTGGGAATGTCCCCGGGAGGGCAGGGAAGCTCAGGAGCAAGACCACCCACAAGCATGGCAGACAGGTACTTTATTTCGGTTCGACTCATGGGATGTGAGCTTGCACCTGCTCTACTTGATCTTCAGCAGACCCACGAGCCCCATTGCACAGCAACTGTGAGAAGAGAGGCTGCTCACAGCCACCCATGCACAGATGCTTAAACGCTAAGTGGAACGTGCTTAAGTGAGCAAATCCTGATGGTCAGGGATGGCTTTCTGTATCAAAAAAGGCTCAAGTGAGTAAGGTCAGACATGAAAATAATATATGCAGCTGATAAAGAGGTTTTTTTATTTAAATTTGTACATTAGACGTTGAAGGTGAACTTTGTATTTCTTGATCATTGGGCAGTGAAAGGAGCTATGTTGGCTGCTTTTATACCTGCATTAGTTTGGTTGAGCGCTGCCTGCATCCGCATTTCGTCTTGTGCAGACACTTCCCTGCTATACTGACCTGATGCTAGCCACGAAATAGTCTGCCAGTTGTCAGATAAACCATGGGCTGTGAGATGCAGGGCAAAGGCATGGGCTAGTGCTGTTTCCAAACTATTGGTGAAGGAATGGCAATTTGTTATTTCAAAAGATCTAATCCTGGTAAGGGCGAAGAGTGACATAAGTGCAATAGTAAACAGTGTTAGTGTCACTGAGGGCTCTGGGAAGTGTTGGATTGTCTTCATCTGACGTGGCTGGAGGTTTCTTTTTTTTCTTCCTTTGCTCGAAATGCTATCGATGATCTAGCTTCAATCCCTATATGGCTATTTATCTTGGTGTCTCCCGGGGTGCTAGCAGGCAGAACGTGCCTGCTCTGCCATGGGGCAGGGGGAAGGCAACAGAGAGAAAGATTAAGCTGGGAGTGATTCATTTGTGCTAAAATTGATCATGCCAAGTCAAAGACAAAGAAGATGATGAAAGTACATTGGAGAGGCTGATTTCAGCCCACGCATGTGCCCATCGAGAAGAAAATCTGTCCCCTTTCAAGCGCTTCCAGTTAAACACCCTCAAAAATGAAGCACCTCCTTCCTTTCTGCCCAAATTAGCCAAGTCACTTTTGAAAACGACCTCTTACTGCTTTCCAAACTTTTTAACCCATTTTGAACTGAATATACTGGTGTCTCCATCCTGGTCCCACCCACGTCAAGGTAAAGCTTCACGCTGGCTTTAATGTAGCGCAGGACTAAGCCCCTGCCACAGCCTCTCAGCACAAGTGCTTCCCCTGAATCTCCATGTACCTGCTGCCTTGCAGGTGGCCCCAGGCATTACTGGCACTGCAGAAGGCGAGAGAAAAGCAAAAATATTTCTCCTCCTTTGCAACTCCCTTGCTCTGTGCAGTTTTCACTTAGTGGTTTCTGCAGGCTTGTCCCACAGCAAGCAGGAGAGAATCGCAGCTAGAAAAAAAAAATCGGAAATTTGCAGAAACTGACGGTCAGATTGATGACCAAAGAAACTCCAGTGTAGACCATCACCGAAGTTTCTTTTTTCTTCTGTTTGCTGCAGTTCAGGTCAACCCTTGGGTTGGTCCCGGAGCCATGGTGACCACTGGGCTGCACTGGGTGCAGGAGCATGCCCTGGAGCCGGCTGCCCCTCACCAACACCGTGGCCAGCGAGGCCCTAGAACTGAGTATGTGAAAAACGGTGGAAGTGCCTACTGTACCTTGGATTGAAGCCTCCCGGATTTCTGCATGGAATTTAACTGCACTTTAAAGAGTTTAAGCGTGTGTCCGGTTTGTTTTCCCCAGTGCTTGAGAATTAGAGGGGTCTACGGTGCTTAGCAATTTTCTGGATCTGTCCTTATGAGTGGAGCTAAAAATAAAAATCAGAGATGATCCCCACGGATCCCCTTACCCACTCCGGAGAGAGCGGAGAAGCAGGGGCTCCCTCGCCATGTAGCTGCGCCCCTTCCCCTCCTTCAAACCTGCTCGTAGAATATAATTCAGAAAACACTGCCCTT
>NW_009608818.1:317680-318257 GCF_000690535.1 Cariama cristata
TTTTTGGTTTGTTTTCCCCTCCCCATCGCCCCTCAGCAGCCGTAGGGGTTGGTCTGCAGGAGCGCCGAAAGCCCTGGAGATTGTTAAGCACCAAATTTTGTTTACTTCTTCTTTTATACGAGATATTTTGCCAAAGAAATGGAGGGAGGGCTCCTTTGCTTGCAAAGCGAGCATCCTCTCTGCGTCCATTTTAGGAACATGCCTCTTACGAGCAATTATATTAGGGGAAGGAGCCACAGTCTGCTGGATTGAGCCATGGTGCACAGGGCTGCAGACGGGGCTTTCGAGCATGGGGCCGCAGGAGCGGTTAAAATATCGCCTTGCCTTCGCCAGGGATTTTTCTTTCCCTTATGAAAACAGAGTGGCCTCTGAATGTCAGCCCAGCCTGCCTGTCAGTTCTCAGCTGCACCATGGGATAAAGCTGCTGATCCCTTTTATCCCCTTCTGGGAGTAGTATTAATAGTATATTCATTTTTGTTCCATTTATAATTCATTACTGCCCAGTTATTTGGATTTACTTGCGTTAAAAGGCATAACGAGACAAAAACTTAGCTGGTTACGAAGCCCGGGGAGGAGG
>NW_009608818.1:318380-318621 GCF_000690535.1 Cariama cristata
GCTTCAGAGGTCACTGTTGCTCAGGGGTGTTGCCTCCAAACCCGTTGGAAGAGCTGCGTTACTTCTGTCCAGACTGGCGTGTTCCTAGACCTATGCACCCGAATCTTACTGAATTTAACTGCAAATCTAGCTCCTGTTGGGTGTTTAAAATCCCTCCGTACAACAGAAATATTTGTTCTAAATAGATAGGGGCGTGCATTTTAAATAAAAATGTCTCCTTATTGTTTTAACCTCCCCCCTC
>NW_009608819.1:0-12943 GCF_000690535.1 Cariama cristata
AGACATTTCTGATGTTTTCTCAGTATATTGTATTTTCTTCCCACTTTGAGCTTTTTCTGGTGTGGGTCAGTCTGTATGGGTTAGGCATGTGTATTGTTTATTCCTGTGCTGCTGTTATTGCCTGGTCATTGTTTTTGATCCCTCTTACTTTCTTAAAAATAGTTATTGCTTCGATAGTTATTGTTTGGTTTTAGCTAGTTAGAGGTTGTTTAGCTCTAGCTCTTTCTCAGACACTGTGGGTCAAACCTTTAGCTGGGTAAAATCAATGTAATCAATAGAGCACCGCTGATACACATCAGTGCAGATGAGCCCTTGTGTAACATCAGCTCAGCAGAATCCTACTCGAATCTTTGCTTTATTTCCCAGTTTAGCTTTTGGAAGGCATTTATGGTCACAAAACACTTGTTTTCTTTCTGCAAACCCTGTGGTTTTCAAAGGATAGAGCAAACAGAACTCAATTAAGAATGATAGCTTCCCATAGGCATGTCAGAAATGTACCCTTTTTTTCTGTACAAACAAACTGAATGAAGGTTGGAATATTTTAGAGGAAGAATTGTGATCTTTTCCCCGACAACTGAATATAGAATATATTAGTTCACAAGTCCCATATTCCAGGTATTAGCCATTTGGCATTTCATGACACCCTTTCAAACAACAGTAGTAGCTGTTTATGTGGAATATAACTAGGAAAATACCTGATGCCTTTTGGCCTTTGCCTTGACAATAAATCCCACATACATGTGTGAGAACAAGGACAGTCAGCAGTACTTGGCCAGCCAATTTCTCAGAACATCAACCAGCAAATGTTCCTTCTGCAATTGGTGTTCCAGCGACCACAATTTAAAACGACTGGTTTAAATACCCGACCCAGCTACCACTAAAGAGGCAGCAAGAAAGCTACCGGTGGAGCCGAGCAGTGGTGACTTTCAGTCTCCTTCTCTAACCTTTATATATGCTGCCTCTGTGTGTCAAGAGACAGTAATACATCTTCCTAAAATAGATGGCTGCAGGATGTGCTGGTAAATTGGTTGACTGATAACATGAGCAAAATCATCAAGAGATACGTGGTACCAAGCCGGATGGTGCACCCTACCCTGGAGCATCTGCATGGGCAGTTAAGACTCTGGCAATTTTCAATTCATTTCAGAGATGTATCTTCATTTTTTAAATGTCCATTGTCTGCAAAGGAAGCTGTTAGGGTGGAAAGGGAGGATCTTTCAAAATATGACAGTAATTACGATTTGTTCTTGATGAAAAGCCTCTTCACTAATGGGTGGATACCCCACATGGTTCCTATGTGTAGCACACCCATTACCTGTCCCCGCTTCAAATAGGAAAGGCTTAAAACAAAGAAGGGAAGAACACTGATTACCAGGAAATTGCAACGCAAAATGAAGGAACAGCAGAAGAGAGTTACATTACAAACAGACCTCTCTTTCTGACCTGGGCTTCCGTGGCTTATGGGTCACAACACGGAATCGAGCCCTTCATCTACAGATGCTGCTGGGGCAGACTGGAGGGGAGTTGAGCAGGTTTCTTCTGGTGGACGTCATACGCTAGATGAGGTGAACTTGGCATGAAAGAAGGAAAAAAGTTAAGTTTGAGGGATATGAAAGATGTTTTGCCTCAGTAAACTCTGAGTTTCTCCCCTTGCGATATCCTCCAAAGTCCTTAGAGGAAGCAGGGCCATTATTTTCCCAAAATACTTGTGTCTTTTTGAACACCTCTTGATACACTTTTCACATGCAGATGGAAATCTGGGCAGGAAAGTTGCATCTCCTTTACATGACCTTCCCTTGTCTCAAACTGGCCTCAAATGTTGTCAAGTTTCCACAACGTTTTTTAGAAATCCTGCATTTTGTCTTGGTTTTTTATGACCAGTAGTGAAGACTACGTTGTCACCAGTGAAGGAGCACAATTACACCGCTTACTTGATTGCTTAAGAAATTAGTTAGGATTTATAAAAAGCAACCCACTGTAATGGAGGCTTGTACAAAACTCAATGCAACATTTTCTTGAACGTTTATAAAAGTGTTGTATTCATTGGAGGCTGCTGGTAGCCCTTTCCCAGCTGGTCCCCAAAATCTAAATCCTTTGTGTATTCATCAACGAATGTATAAATAAGAATTAAGTGTTTAAATACCTTCATGGATGTAAGTCTGGTGTTCTTCCTGGTTTGGAACATTTTTCTTTTCCTTAGCTCAACTCTTAGCTTTGGTTTTAAGTGGTGCCACACATTAAAGAAATTTTTCAGCATCAGAGAAACCATGTCTTTCAATCTGAAAAACAGTATCCTAGCTTGTATCTCAGACCTATCTTTGAAGATACCCTTGATTTAGTTCATCAATACCTTTAAGGAAATAGAAAAGAGACTGCTCTTCAGTAAATGCCAGGAAAAACATGTCATTACCTAGTCATATGCACATAGGAAAATTTCAGAACATTTAGGGTTATTAATGATGTAGTGTATAATACTTGGCAATTAGTGTAGATGTAGGGGCCTGACTTTAAGGAGTTTTCTGCCACAGTTTTTAGGTGGGAAAAAAAATAGGAATAAAAATTTGATATATTTTTTTAAAAAAAAAAATCCCTATACTTAGAGAAATAGATTTGTTTACATATTTTAAAATACTCTTTAGAGCTCTTTTTAGTGCCTGAGTGTGCATTACAGACCTGCCAAGGTTCTTCCTGCAGTTACACATTCACTTGTTAATGACTTTGTCTTAATCAATACTTTCTCAAATGGAGACGCTCAGATATTCCAAGAGTCACCTTAAAAGACCTCTGGCAGATAAATAATTAAATGACCTGCTGGCTGCCTTCCTGCCTGCAAAGAACTTCTGGTAGAAACCTAATTGTTTGACTTCAAAAATCAAAACCTGCCAACCTCTTGAAAAAAGGCAGTTTTAGCTATTTGGAGGATCTCATTGCTTATAACGTGTCATTGTAGTGATGGGCTGTTCAGTGAAAGAAGAGATACTTTTATTCTTTAAATAATCTTGTAGCCTACAGAAGAGAAATGGAATGGAGGGGGGAAATATTGAAAACCAGTACATAAAGTCTCATCTTGTCAGGTTGCTAACTAGGAGCTTGATCCTGGAATTGCTGAAGTGTTTGTACAACTTTGCTAGTGTGAATTGTGTTGAGTGCATTATACATCTGTGTATGTGTGTGAAAGATGAGACATAATCAGAATCTGTTTCCTTTATTGCCCTGAGATTAACTTCAGTGGTAATAGGGGAGTCTGAGTGTTGGGGGTAATTATCTCTCTCCTCTGTGTCCTTCTGACTAGTGGATCCTCTGCTATGACTATTTTGAACTTGCCAGAATAGCTGGGACATGGTGATAGGATGTGTGTTAAGCTTCACAAATACACATATTCACTTGGTAATGAAACAAGTTAGTATTTGTCATTGTTGCTTATTAGGTTAATGTATTATATATCTAGACAGAAGTCTGCATCTTTTGGAGACAATGCTTGAGAGAGACAGCTGCCAGCACAGAGAAGGGATGGAAACTGGGGTCTCAAACTCCTTATCTTCAGGAAAAAACGTTTGCCAGAACTGGTCTGTTAGTAGCTTTTCCACATTTGGTATGTCCTGTAGTTTGTAAATCATTGCCAGGCTTCAGTAGATGAGCTTAGTCTCCCCAGATTAGATGGGGAATTTAATTATGTTATGTATATTGGATTGAATATTAAGGTGGACTGTCAAATGTGGTGGCTGGTTCCTTGAGGAAGCAAGACGTGCAAGTCCAGATTATTAGATTTTTAGGCAACATCTGTCAAAACATTTGACTTAAGAATTATGTGCATACAGTTTCCTGCTGCTTTTTGAGACTGTTCTGAATGTGAAAGGGCTCTGCTATCACAGTCTGGATTTCAGGTAGCTGCGTAAGCTGGTGGGATCTCTTAATTCTGTGTAACTTACATAGGTGATGGTCAGATCTGCGGCACCATGCTGGTAACCTCTTTCCCATGAAAGGTGCTTGTAGAGAGTGAGGTAATCAGCCTTGCTACAATGAAAGCAAGCCATGTTTAGGACTCACTGGCAAACGATAGCAAAGTGATGTGTTGCTGTAGAGTTTGGTGGGATCAGCATGGCCAGGCTTAGCACAGAATCTTGATGAATGGGGCTGGTTCAGTAGATGTTAGTAAGTATGTGTTAAGAGAGCAGAACTGAGGTTCTTCGCCCCCTTTGTGTGGATTAGTTTTTAATTTTGGTTACCTGTTTTTAGCTTCCTCATTCATGTGTGTTTTTATCATGTATAAAGTAGTACAAACACTGTCTTTGCTTTACATTGAGGATCAAAATATAAATGTCTTGGATTTCTCAAGGAAAATCATAATTTAGCATAATATCTGAAAATAAAAGAATTTGACAATCCATTAAGGAATTAAAAAATTAATACCTGAGAACAAAGAAAGGATTCATCACTGTGAGTTTTGAGGGTAAATGTAGTTGATGAGCAAATTCTTCTAAAGTTCATCAGGATCCTAAGACTAGGAAGAGTTAAACTCTTTTTGTATTTTTTGAATCACGTTTCATGTATTATAAGACAGTGTGTGGTCCTCCTCCCTCTGATCTATCCCCTTTCCTATGTACCTCAAAAAAGCGGTGTGAGGTCGCTTTGCCTGTTCAGCTGCCAAGTACTAAGTTTCTCAGATAAATTGTAATTTTATTTAACTAGTCTAGACCTTGGTGTGTTTAGTTCCCTGCAGTTATCGGATGAGTGTCTTGGTTATAGCAGCTGAATATGTAACTTGATATTTATAAACCTGAGGAGGCTGGAAAAACCTGAAGTCCAGCTATGCTCAATATCTTCTGCAAAGCTCTCTGTTCAAATATTTCTACCATTACCAAGAACGCGGTTGCATCAGACCTTTCCTTCTTCCCTAACCAAGAAGATTCTACTTTAGATAGAGCTGAAAGTTGAAAATGGAGAAATGCTTTTGAAGAAGTCTCCTGTCCGCTTGTCTGCAGCAGTTTTGTTCTGTGGAAAAGCGCCAGATTCTACAGTGATGAACTGCAGTAGCAAAGCTCATGACAGGGATAGGTAAATAAATGCTGCTTTATTCTGCTGTTTTTAACAAAGAGGAATGGTACTTAATGTTTAAATCACAAACATTTGCTTTGTATGGGCTTAATTTTGGATCCTGCCATCTACGTTATGCAGAAATGTAGTTGCTGTTCAGTGAGAGCAGTTTTGTGGGTACAAGTTGCATTCCATGCACCCTCTAAAGCTTCCCAGAGTAGTACTTTGGTTCAAAATTCAGCAAATAATGCTCAAAAGACCCTCCCAGAACATGCATTAGGGAACTTCATACTTAAAGCTGATGTCAGGTTTGTTTCACACCCTTTGAATCTGATGTTTGATCCTCATGAGCATATTTGTCACTTGGCAACTGCTTGTTGTTGCTTGTAGGAGCAAATGTTCTTTGCCAGGACATGGCTGAAGCACCAGACTTTGTCCCACTCCCCAGTGTGATGGGCCTGCAGATGAGTATTTTTCCCTAAAGCCTGCAATTCTGGCTTCAAAAGATGCTTGCTTTGAAGCTGCAGTGTAGTCTGGTGCAATTAGTGCTTCATCTGTTAGAGGACCAGTATTAGCAGAGGCACAGGTATGAACCCTCACTCTGCTTTCTTAGTGACTCTCACTGCTGCTTTAGCACTAGGTTTCTTATGTTCTCCTCTTCTGAGACAATTTAGGTAGCACAGGATTCTCCTGCCCTGTCCTTAGCTTGTCTATTCCCTTAGGTACTCATAGAAGTGGAGGGATCTTTGTAGAACTGATAATCCCATAATAAAAGTGAAAGATGCCTGAAAACTTTCCCTCTTCCTTCCGGTATCTTGCCCATCTCTCCAGTGACATTGAAAGTATTCAGATTCTAGCAGTTCTTTCAGCCCTAATCCTTGAAAAGCCCAATCTATCAGGAGACTGGTATTAAAAATACTACTATTGAGAGGAAAGGAGGAAGAAAAAAAAAAATTCCTCTGATTTTTATTTTGAGTTTTTCTCTAATTCTTTTTGGGTGGTATTTCTTTAGCTTTTCTGCGAAACCTGAAAGGATTGACTTTTACTTCCCCCACCCCGTTTTCTCACTGGAAGTTGAGAAGATCCTCCCGTAAACACAAGATCCTTCCATAACATGAGATCCCAGAAGTTGGCACATACATGCCAACTGCATTTCCAAACCCTGGTATGAAATAACTTCCCTCAGTTTCATTTGACTGTCACAAGCTTGAAGAGGAGTTACTAAAGTCCTTGTCTCTTCTAAGGTGGTCAGCTCATGGCCCTGACTGCTGTCTGTCATGCATTTGGGCAAATGGTGGCTCTCAGACCACATCTCATTGGGAAGCTTCACTCTTGGTGGACTCCAGGGATGCATCTCCAAGGAGGGAGAGGGTCAGTGTTTCGTGAGCTGAGAGCCAGGGTGAGCTGAGAGCCTGCCCTACTTCTCCTTCTGTAGCTGTGAGGGGTCTGGGTAGACCTGCTGTCGTTGCATGCGCTCTGCAGGTCAAGATCATCTGCCTGTGTCCAGTGATGTTCTCATAAAAATAGTCAAAGAGGCATAATTTGTAGCATGGAAGGAGAGTTTAGGTCTAGCAGGCTCCGGTTATGTGGTTTTCTGCTAGTTGTCCCCCTCGCGGTACGTTCAGGGCATTTTGCCTCTTCCTAAGCAGATTTTCCTCTTTCTTTGGAAGCTTTCCAGGGAAAAATGCAAATAGAGCAGTGTGATGGAGTGCATGGTAACACTGATTAGTTTTATTCTGGAAATGCCATATAGACAATCTCAGCTAATCATGATATATATTTTAAAAAAAATAATTGTGCTGTTTGTCCGTAAGGAGAAGGGATTCTTCCTCTAGAAAGTTAATTTTTAATTCCTTATTCTTACTGAAAAAGGTGGCATACAGTCACAGTTTTAATTAAAGGTATAGCAGGCTTTGTCAATCAAGGGAGGCAGAATTATACTTTGGCTACCTTCCAAAATGGCGAAGGCTTAAAATCAAAAACAAAAAGCCTTCCCCAAAGTGTGTTAACACACCTTGACCATTACTACAGCTCATGTTTGTTTGTTTGTTTTTCTCGTGCCAATAAGAGAATATCATTATACTGAAAATCAGATCTAACAGTTTCTAGTCATCACTGACTTGGAGCTTTAGATCTTTCTCTGCTGCACTGTGTAGCTTTAATTAAGCATTAGGTCAATCTTGGAGGAGGAAAACCTTTCATAAAGTAATATGTAGGGAATGGTATTAGAATATTTACTTCATTTCAGTAGAAATTTTCTTTGTTGTCAGGGCAAGATATGCATAAAAATAATGGCAAGTCTGCAAGGAAGTACGTGTCTTCTTGTTATGATAATGGAGCTTTGTTTACTTGACCTTCCAATTAGTCAAATGTGGATTCTTGTTTGTACTGATTACCTGATCTCTGTGGGTTCGGCTGCTTCAGGTACAGATGCAGTTTAAAAAAAGAAAAGCAACCCCCTCAAAGTTGATTTCCTACCCCTCCCGCAGCTTGTAAAAGCAAATAAGATTTCAGTGTGATACTAATGAATACTAACAGAGAGTCAGAATAATTGGTACCTTCCTGGTTGTGATTAGGATTCAGAGGAGTTACTTAACAACCACTGTTTCTTAAATATGAATTCTGATTAATAACAGAGACTTTTTTGTCTCATCTACTGTGTCTGTTACTAACACACTTTGCAGTTGCAGTACTTTGAAATTATATATTTCTTTTTATGCACTGTCATGTCTTGAATTGTAATAATCTCAGTGGGAAGTTTTGAGCAGTACATGTCAGTGTGTCCCTTGAATTATTTTTATTTATTTATTTTCATTTATTTATTTGCTTTTGCGTTTATGATAGTGGATTACGCTGGTACTATTTAAATCTGCTGCCTCTTGTTGTGAGAGATACTGAGATAAAGGTTACCTCTGGCAATAAATGTACTTTCCAGTGTGACTGTTATGTAAACACATGGATGCTATAAGTGATTTCATTGTACTCAGTGAGTCATTATGCATAAACTGTTAATGTCACAAAAGTAACTTAGGAAATAAACTTTATTGTGGGTTGGTTGGTTTGTTGTTTGTTTATTTTAGTTTTATAGAGGTCGTATAGCTCAGGAAAAGTGTTGGAGCTTTGACAGCAGTCCTGGATGTGTGCAATGCATTAATCCCAAGCTAGCTGCCATATTCACTGCTCTCCTTGCCGTTACAGTTTGGTGCATGTCAGTCTTCATTAACTGTCTATTTTAGGAATCTCCAGCCATTCCCAGGCTGCGGCTAATTAAGCGTATTCTAGTGGTAGGAATGCAGGAGGTCAGATGCTATTTTATGAAGTGCAGTTATATGTCCAGCAAGCCTCCAGCTGCTGCTCAAACGTGTTGTGCTGTTTTGGAAATCTGCGTGAAGTGAGGGGAATGAAAGACTCTGTCAGTGCATTTCATCTGCTGTTTTATTCCTGGGACATCATGGTGTGTTGGACAGAGCAAGGAGTGCCGACAGATTTGACCGTTCATCAGATTTGTTGGTGGTCTGGAGGGCCAGAACTGTTTCTGTGTCTCTGGTTTTTAGAATTAGGTTTGAGGGTGTTTGAGAAGAAGTACAGCATGGAAAATGGATGTTTCAGGGTTTTGCATCGGTATTGTATAATTTGCTGTAAAAAGAGCAAAGCGGCAGATTTTTCATACCTTTTGAACTTGCTAACAGGTTTTCATATAAATTTAAAAATTTCCTCACTGATGTCAGCAACAGATATTTCAGAACTTACTAGGTCAGTTACAAGCAAGAAGCACTTACTTAATAATAAAGTATTAATATTTATGAGAATTGCATATTTATTCAGGGATCTCAAATCGTATTACAGATTAAATGAATTACTGCATTCACCACAGGCTGAGGTACAGAGAAGTTAAATCAAATGCAAGTCATCCAGGCTTGGAGCTGGTAAGGTTCTTTAGGGAGTGCAATAATTCTATCCATATCCTGAGCGTTTGCAAGCGCTTTCTGGAATCGGGTTTAGTGAGTCATTGGCAGGGCTGGGAATTGAGCGTTGCAAACCTGTTTCCCAGACCTGTGCTTTAACCAATAGACCATACTTCTGCACCTTACTTCAACTTCTTTCAGTGTTAATTTGAACTTTGAGTTACCCCAAGCAGAAAGTCAATTTGCCATTGTCAGACCTCCCTATTCTACATCTCTAGTTGATCAAACAGCAAATTCCACTCCAGATGTAACCACATTCCGTTAGGGAGTTTTTATTTCTATAAAGGACTGGAAATGAACGACTCAATCACCCAAATCATGTAGAGATGACTCAGATAGCAAACTTTTTAAATCCTCAGGCTTGCTTTCTTTTTTTTTAAAAGAAGTCTGTGAACAAACTCCAAAAAGAAAAGAGTATCAAGAGGCTTGGACTGAAAAGAAAGTGTGTGAGCCATTCAGACTACCATTAAAAGCTGGTGGTATGCCAGCTCGTGATCAGGCACTGTACTTCACAGTGTAATTTATTTTACTCCTAAAACAAACCACCCCCACTAATGGCAAACAAAAAAGCTTGCTTCTTCCAGATTTTGATTGTTGAATGAAAGGATTTGGGAATAAACAAACCTAACCCACTTAAGTTTCATGGCATGCACCTTCATTGGAGAAAATTGTTTTCCCTTTTTGGATGGCCCAGGATTTTTTTGTCTGTCTCTAACAATTCCACTATATGCTTATGTTGCTGTAACTGTGTCATTTGGATCAGCGTAACAGCCTAGAACCTAGTATTATCTGTGCCTTACCTGGGCATTCTGGCCTTGGCTTTTCAAGTGGGTAAATTGACTCATCCTCAACAATGTGAGTAAACGAGTATTTATGGTGATCGTAAATCCCATGGAACTCAGGGGGCTGCTCATAAACTTCCAATCAAAGCATGTATTTGGAAGGATTTCTCGGAATTGGGGGCCGGAGGAATCAGTCCTCTCAGCTTTGCCTACGTTGCAAACTAAAAACTGAGTTAACTGAATAAATGTAATTTAATTAGAGTTCATGTTTAACAGTTTATTTTAAAGCAGAGCATGACCAAGATGTTCAAGCTCTTGAAAATACAGATTTGTAAAACAAGTGTGAAAACTTGGAAACTATGCAAGACATTGAGTATATAGAAATTGGGTATGAAATGAGTATTTTGGAGCCTATAATCATGCCTCTTTAGCAATATCCTGAAGGGCAATTGAACTGAAGTTTTCTAGAACAGTGTTGTTTTGATCCGGAGAACCATCAAACTTTGTATGGATGTTTCAGCTCCACTCTCTTAGCAAAGATTTGAAAACTTAAGTGAATACACTCGTTACATAAGGGTTTGTGCAGATGTCTACCGTTCCTTTGAAAAAAAAGACGCCTATTATGAGGAAATTTAAGCAAGGTACGTTCCTTTCTATGCATGGTGTTGGCATTGTTTTGATCCTTTGTACACATGTAATTTACTCCCACACAGAAGCCATTTACCCTGCTCTTTGCCCTTTGAGAGTGGTTTAAAATGATCTTAATGTAAATGGGCGCCCTACCCTAAGGTCCAGGCTTTGCCAGCCTGCTCCCTGCATCTTACTGCCTGAGGCTTATTGCAATCAGTGTGATTGCAAAGTGTGTATCAGGGCTGCAGCTCTGACCCCTAAAATTGTACCTCTAAGAGGTTTCAAAAAAAAAACCTCCCAGAATAGCATCTTGTTACTTCTGCAAGTAATTTTTTTAAGCGAATGAAAGGAGGATCCTTTGTACCCTTCACAGAATCTTTCCATGGTTTAACCAGGCAAGAAATACAAATCAGGCGTTTACAAGAAAGGAGATGGTTCAGGTGAGAGATCCTGAAAGGTATTCTATGTTGTATGAGTGCCATTAGAGCTAGTGGTCCAGAGATTCGTTACTCTTAAATTATGTGGAAAAGTATTTTCCAAACCTTGGAAGTTTGTTTGGTTTGGTTTGGTTTGGTTTAACTTGCCTGTAGCTTTCAGGTGTCAAAGAGATTTGATGGCCTTTTTTTTTGGAGTCCTCAAATCTGCTGACAGGTAAAACACTTTCTGGCTGACCTGCCACATGAAAAATAATTTAGCCCCTGTGCTTATTGCTTTTCCCCTGATATTTTTACAGCTTGGTTTAAGAAAAGGAGGGAGGAGGAGAGGGAAGAGGCATTTGTAGAACAAGAAATAATTTGTGCCTTTACTGCAGTAATACGTATGTCCTAGAAAATGTCATGTTTTGGCTTTACTTACCAGTGCATGCAGAGCTGGGTTTCTCAGCTGAGGATCTGAGCTAGAGTGAGCAACATCCTGCTACAAGTGCTTGGATCAGTAAGGCAGTCGGATCTTGTTGCCTGGAAAAACAAAGCTTCCTGAAATTTAGTTCTCGTTCAAAGAATCGGAGTTTCAATTGGAGACTTTTCAATGTACCTTCCCCCCCCCCCCCAGTGCCTACAGGATGGGGGGGGTTGGTTTTGGGGTAGAAGCTAATGAGATCGTCACAGTGACCCCTTCCACTGAATGTCAAATCATTGGAGCTACTCTCTGCTTCTACTCTCTTGGCAGTACGATTTGATCCATGAAAAGGGATGGCTGCACTGGCACCAGCTTCTGTTGTAGCTGGATCCAACCTTTTCCTTCAGACTTTCAGTTTATCTGACTGGATGCTCTATAGTAAGGGCCACATACTTCTTAGTGACAAGCAACTAAATGTATTGGGGCTAAGGTGTCAGGTGAGAGGTACCGACCCACTGCGATAACTAGGCGTTTGCTGTCTTCTGACCCTGCTGTAGGCCTTGTAGGTGGTGAGCTGTGAGAGCGTTGAGAGCATCTGAGCTGTTGCCTGGCCTGGGTAGCTGCAACAGAAGCTACTGCCAATGCAACCGTCCCTTTTTGCAGGACAAATCATACTGGAAAGGGGCACTCAGACTCCTGAAGTTCTGACGCTTTAAAGTTCGGTGTAAAGTTGGGTGTTGCGATAACTTCCTTGTCGGCAGTAAGGCCAGGCTTTAGGGCCTGAATATGGAGCTGGATGTCTCCGTATTTTGGGCAAATACTCATCTTCCCTTGAACTTCCTGTTACAGCACCATTTGCAGAGAGATGCTGAAGGGAACCTAGGACAAAAAGGTTTTGAAAACCTTTTCATCTGTTACACATCAAAAAACGTGTGCTTTGCTTTAAAAAAGAAAAGTTATGAGAATAAGCCAGTTGTGTACACTTATATGCACAGACACACATATGCAGAAATGCTATATGCATGCAGTATATCTAACATACATATATGCTGCATATAGATAGAAAATGTTGTATGTAACTATCAGAAAATTTTATAATTGAACATTATTTTTCAAGTTTTTTGTACCACTTGCCCAGAGAACTAGGAAAATATATACTTAACAGAAAGTAAGCAGCTCTAATTTTGTTAGGTATTTTTTTTATAGTGCTTGCTTTGCCTTTAGCTGTGAAGCCTAAGATTTAAATTGCTGTGGGCTTTCTTGATTTCCATGGTTGAAATAAATGCTCTGTATCGTTTTGCTATTCATGTCATTACTCCCAGTAATCACCACACTCATCCTAGCGCATTGTGTAGTATGCTCAGTTGAATATCTCTGACTTTCAGGAGGCTTCGTTGCTGGCTGTTGTTTGTTTCTGAAGCTGCACAATGACATACTCTATTGGGCTAATTTGATAGTTTGCACTTCAGTTGCTGTGAGTTAGGACCTGTGTTTTCTGTTTGCCATGTAAATGAAGAAATGAAATTTACAGGAAACCATTTGCTTCTCTGGTCTCTTCATCTGAATTTACAGGTTGCCATTAATGGTACAAGTTTGGAAAACTTTCACCCTTTTCTCTTCCCTCCCCACCTCTGTAAAAGTCAATTGCTACTGCTGCATATTGAGCAGAGACCTGGGATGGAAATGCAGGAGAGT
>NW_009608819.1:12974-37307 GCF_000690535.1 Cariama cristata
CTGAATATTGGAGCACATTGCTGCTCGGACTGTCTTCCTGTGATCAGATTCATGCACTCAAGCGTTCGTGTCCTTGCATTCACATGGTGACCCGTTAATTTCCCTTGCACGCGTGTGGCTGGAGGTGTTCCTGAGCAGAGTGAATTGTCCTCGTCCAAAAGCAAACAGAAGTGCAGGGGTGGAAGCCAGTGGAGATTGCAAGATTATACTTAATGCTGCTTTAAGTACAAGCAGTATTGAGAGATTGGACACACGTGACTAGGTGTGTTGGTCAGAGAACACAATTTGATCCTAAACACTTCTAAAAATCCTTCCAAATTTTTTATGTGGTTTGAAAAAAATTAGTTGTGCATCTACCCTATACTCCTGCATTGCCATAAAGGGCTCAAATTGTGGCACAGATAGATACCAGAAGCCCAGCAAGGTGGGGTGTTTAGGGGGGCTCAGTACAGCTAGCAGATTTGTAAATCAAATCAATATGGTTACAGGGGAGTTTCCACTTTGTGCCCTGGCAGGGGAGAACAGACAGCAGGCACTGCAGACACCTCTCCCTCCTTACTTCATGCTGGACAAAAGTAGAGAAGTAGAAAATGTATTTTAGTATATTAACTTTCTGTGGCAGTGATTTTCTTCCCACAAAGGTCTCAAATAATCCCTTTATTTTACTAGGAACGCTTGGGAAGTACAATATTTCTCAGGATGATGAGACATCTTAGACTATGGCTTTGCAGTTACTCATATTGTGAGAGTTAGGACGATCTGTCCGTTCTCAGTGTCGGACTGACTCTGTGTACCTGCCATGCTTGCCAGATTTGAACTAAAGCCTTTCATACTCTTTTGAAATGATATTTTATTTAGAACATTGACCGGCAAGTGAAAACTGTACTGGCATAAGCTGCCCTTCTGGTGGTGGTGACAGGGAAAGAAAACCTTATGTGAAGGTTGTTTGCTTGCTTGATAATGGTTTTTAAAGCAACCACTGAGAACTGACATCTTAGGAGTTTCCTGACCAGAGGTTGCCTTACTAATTACTGTTTCTGTTACGATCCTGATCCACATCATGACTGACCAGGGAAGTGAAAATAAAGGCAAATATACCACTTGTAACCTGTTTATTTTGTAGTAGATGAGACAAATGACTTTGTGCCGTGCTTACCATAACCAAACAAATGGTTTTAAAAATATGTGTGCGTGTAGATACATATGTATATCTACACACGTATATTCATGTTTAGGTTTATGAGTTTAATCCATAGAGGTAAGGGGATCTTTATCAAGGAAGCCAATTTTAAATAATTACATTTAAAGAGTAATACAGGGGAAGTCATGCACAGCTATGGAGCAGAAAGCCTCAGTGTGCTTTGTAGCTCTGTAATAGCTATTATTTATCACAAATGTGCCGTCTGTTTGTTCACACTGAGTAATGAATGACCTTTCTGTTTCCACAGCTAGACCTGTGCAGACTTCAGCCGATGGGGGTGTAGTGCAGTAGCTATTTATCATGCTTCACTTATCCTGATCACTGGGTTAAGCTGCACCACCAGAAAAGTATCTTGGACTTACGTTATGGTTCAAAAAAGGAGCTTTTATGGGGTTAACAGCTAAGAAAAGCAGCTATTTTCTCTCCCTGGCTGCTATAATTCAAAATTGACTTTGCTGGAATTTGAATCAAATTACTGCCAATATTGTCATAAGCAAATTTATCAGCCAAGAGCTTGTTTACTGTGTCTTAGCAATGCAGGGCCTGTTTTGTTGTCTTTTTTTGGTGATTCCTTTGTAAAGCTTCAATTTCTTACATTGATAAATGGGATAGAATATATGAATGAGAACGAGGTAGCTCCGAAGAGGTAATGCATATACTTTTTAGCACAGAAAAGGTATATGAAGAAGTTAAACTTTTAGCTCCTCATACTGTTCAGAAATAAATAATGTAAAGAACAGAAAAGATTGTATTTGGAAGGGCAGGGAAGAGGTTAGGATGGAGTGGGAGAGTGACTGAACTGTTCTTAGGAATAATCAAGGTCTCCTATTTTGTTCTTGCAGATTGCACCAATTAGTTATGTTTTACTGATGCAATCCCTGGATGTCAGAAGTCGGTCTTTTCCCGTGTGGCATGTTAAAAAGCAAAATACATTATTAATGCTTGAGGTGGGACCTCTGGAACTGTGGTATAAAGCGTTAAATGACATTAATTTAGACAATAATACTATCATCACACTGTTTTACAAGCCAATAACCGAGCTCTTGTTCCCCCTAGTAGTTTATCTCAAGGAGGGAAGTGGATTAGTGACTTCTAAAATAGGCACAATGGTGTTGGTGCCATTATGCTGCTATTATTACAAATGTTTCAGAAATACTAAACGAGAGAGAGCTGAACAAAAGTAGAGAGAGAAGACTGCAACAGAGCAGCGTTTGCCCTGTGTCACGTAAGTGAACTGAAAACTACAGAAACCATTTCACCTGTGTAAAGACATGGATGGGAGTGTCTTCTCCACTGTAAGAACATGACCCAGGAGGCACTCGCACTTCTTTCAACACAGACCATTGGATTGAAAAGATTGATGAGAGAATTTTGGTCTCGAGGCCATGCTTGCAGTTGCAGCAGCATGCAGGGTCTAGGCTGAGTTTGTGCAGAGTTAGAGCAGATACTAAGGTAACTTTTTACTCCCTGCCTGTTGGCAAAGCTATGTCACCCAGCTTGTTCCTGGAAAACTTTTGTTATTCTAAATAACATTTACAGCATTGATCCAGCAAATTCCAGATTCTGCGGGGTGTTTCTGAAGGACAATATGAGTCTGAGACCAGTAAATTCAGCACTTGAGGTGATGCAGGGAGGCTTGGTTTTGGAGATGAAAGCTGGTAGACTCTTACCCTGGGACCTTGCTCTGGGACTTGGGGAACTGGATGGGTGCTGCTGTAGCTCCTGCTGCTGAAGGAACGAGGTGTATAATAAATTCTTCAGGGGGAGGAATTCACTTTTCAAGGTACAAACCACTTTTCTGTTGTCTGGCAGATGAGCAGTATGTGGTTTGGCACAAAATAGCTTGTAGCAGTGCTTTTCACATGTGAAATTAATGGTCTCTGTGCTCATTTGATCTTGAACTCCTTTTCAGTAAAAGCTTTTCAATAAAAACCTTTACAGTATTCAGTAAGATAAGTGGTCAGACAGCAGCATTCGATTATCTAACCTTCTCTGTTATTTGGAACACGGTCATGTCCCCTGACATTAGTTAATTACTCTGAAAATTACCTCGGTTATCCAAAACCTCAACTCTCCACGCACATCCTGTGTCTCTGTGACATTCAGATACCCAAGGTTGTCCTATATTAGCATAAATATCTGACCAGCTCCCAGGAACTAAACAGACAGATTTTGTCTCTCATTACATCTATGCATATTTCTGCCAACCTCAACAAGTCTGCTGCTTTATATTCATCAGTTTAAACTGGTGATTTTAACTGGTTTGTTATACTTATGGCCTCTCTCTGCTACACATTGCAGAAACCCACAGTATTATACTCTCTTCACCTGAATTTTTGTAACTTCTACTACAGTGCCCTTTTTCCTTCATTTGTCCAAAAAAAAAAAAAAAAAAAATTTTTTTTTTTCTTTTGCCACATTTAAAGTTAAATTTTGTTGCTGTTAGTACTGCAAAAACACCCAGCAGAGCTGATTCAAGAAAGAGAAACTTAAAATTATTTGGTATTCTAAGTGTATTTAAATGTCGCTTACTTTTCCTTTGAGTAACTGTCATTTGGAATTAGTTTTTGCCTTGCATTTCAGTAAAAGCATTGGATAATGTTACTAGTCTCTATTGTCAACATTTTATGTGTTTGTGTATTCAAAAACACTGTAAAAAAGTTAAATGATGTTATGAATTGATGTCTAGGAAGTGCTTCTCTTACTACAACGTTCCTTCTACTCCTGTATCAGAAGAAATGGAGAGATAAAAAGGAACGGAGATATTTTTCTATTATTAGGTTTTGTCTCAGAAGTGTTGTGCATGTTGTAGTTTACTAAAACATTACTCAGGGTATGTGAGGTAATTTGAACCAAAATACTCTGGGTTTTTGCATTTAATCATAAATTACTCAAGAGAAAGTAACATGCAAGATTTGTGGGAGAACACAAAGCATTATATGGATATATCTGGGGTTGAGAGGGGATGGAGAGGTGATTTGGAGTGATATAGATTAAATATGTATTTTCAGACCTCAGTGTGATTTGAGTGAATGTTTTATTTCTTTCCCCATAAGTGATTGTAACAGGAAAAATACTTATTTGCTAGGGGGGAATCATGCTGCTGGTGGTTTCGTTTATTGGGATGTTTTGGTTTCAGTTATTGTGTTCCCTGCTCACACCCAAACCACTTGGCGTTAAAGGTGCCTCTTACTCTGAAGGTCACACCCTGTGTGTGCAATTATGCTTTGAATAAATGTATCTTGATTGTTAAATGCATCTTGATTGTTATTTTTGTCCTACTGGAATAAAAAATGAACTGGTAGACTATAAATCTGTTGACTTAACAGCAGTTAATACTTTTTTTTTGACTTGGAGGAACTGGGTTGTCCTACAAGTAAAGCTTAAATATGTAACTCTGGAGGTGGTTTTGTTTCAAATGAATGAAAGGGGGGCTGCCGTGTCACTGCTCATTTTGATTCTTTGTAATGTCTCAGTAAAAGACCTGAATTCTCTGGAAAGACATATGCGTTGAAAGCAGGGCAAGCATCTAAATAGGTTCAGAAATGCACTTTCATAGTCTTGATCATAGTTATTTTAAAAATTGTTTGAAGTCAAGGGAGCTTGTAAATAAGGGAATGTACTGATACTTATATTGTAATTTGAGAACCAGGGTGGTGTTACCATCCATGTCAGAATACAGAGAATATACATACTGCTGTACCTTGTCTTCAGAAAATTGTTCCCCACCAACATGCGGCATATCTCTGTCTCCTTTCTCGCAGCCAGGTTTGCAGAGGGTGGAAACCACAGCTCTCGCTGTTCTGGCTTGTGGACTATTGCACAGATATCCTCCCTAAATGTAGAGATAGCAGCTGAAGGCATGGTTGTCCGTTCAGCTCTCTTGGAGACCATCAGTGCTGTCCCAGAGCTGGTAGAAAGGAGCAGGACTGGTCCTTGGCTGCTCGGTAGCACGTGGGCTTTGACTGGCAGCAATAGTGTGTATTTGTATTAGGAGGCCAAGTCATGAACCAGAGTACTGAGACCTGGGCTTCTGTCCCATCTTGCTGTTTCTTCCTACATCCAGCTGAGGGACAGTGCAATGACATCTTAAGCCTTGCAGAGGGACAACAGTCAGAGCACAGCTCTGATTTATTGCAATGCAGTGAGTGATAGCAAGGATGGTCTAGTCCTCTGCTTGCTGCAGAGCAAAGAATCTCCTCCTTGCTCGTTCCTGAGCTGAACTCACAAGTTCAGTTACTCATTGCTGAACAGGAGGACGGTGGACATTAAACATGTTATGTTTTCTGCTATTCCTACTCGGTCTGTACGGTGAAAGCTGAGAAGGTGGTAGGGATTGGTAGTTATCTCACAGAGCTATCGGAATAGATGAGGAACAAAGTCAAGTCTTGCTGTGGTTCTCTATGGGAAATATCAGTTAGAAGCAACTTAGTCTTGGTGATAAGCACCACAGAATGGGATCTGTTACTACAGTAGAAGCAGAAAGGATTCCCTTACCAAAAGCAATGAAAAAAACAGTACCTTTCTTGTATCCAAGAGCAATGCAATGAAGCTGCTGTGTAAGAATTCAAATAAGAAAATATGATAGTTTTGACCACCTAGTAAAAACACCATGGAAAAAGGTACTCTCCTAAAATAAGTGATGTATTATGTTTTGGTTTTCTGCTTTTCCCCAAAAGCAACGACAGTTTTTTGAAACTCTTTATCTTTCTGGGTAGGTGGTATCTATTAATATCTTAATTGGGGTGAGTTTTTGACTCTGATCAACAGTGGTGTTAATAGCTAAAACATGCATGACTGAATAGGTGAGGTCCAGGAAGATGAGTTATATTCCCTCAGCCTCCATGCTTTTCTTTACGTTGACTTGAGGACACCCACACACAAGCTTGCAGATGAGAAGCCATTAGATGGGCTAATGGGGCATTGAACTAACCTGAGGCAATATATGTAGGGAACTGCTTCTCTCTTAACATCTTATTAGAACTCTCTCAAGTATAACAGGGGCCTAGAGGTAATTAAGCTAAAATTGCAAATAAACACGGTGTGACCATTTTTATGCCAAGTGACCAGCTAAAAATAAGTATCTGGTTGGCATACATTGTTTCCATGGAGCAGGGTAAATACAAGCTTGTTGCCTGTGGCAGGGTCATGGTCTCCTGCTGTGGCCCAGGTTGAAAGGTGAAGAATCACAGTATTTATCCTTTCAGCAAGTGTCTGGGGTCCTGTTAGAGGAAAGAGAAAAAGATGGACAAATTGGTAGGTTGTTCAAGTAGTCTTCCCATGTTGAGCCACTAGCTTACCTGCAGCAGAAGGGGGACAGCCAGTATGAGTGCTGGCTCTGTGGGGACAGTAAAAATTAATTGATGGCTCTACTCCAGCTCTTAATAGAGCAACTTGCTCTGATTGTGCCTTTTTGTAGACTCTATAGAGAAGAAATGTTTGGCAGAACATAGAGGATTAACTGTTCTGCCACTGGAAGCCACTGACTCTGAGGAGAGCATGACCGTGTTGGAGGCAAGACTGTCATGCGACAGCTTGTATTCCAAGCTCAGGATCAGTTGAGAGTGAAATCAATCCATCAGTTTTCACAGGCAATATAGCACTTTCTTTAAAGACTTTTCTCATGGCCCCTGGTGCTCCATACACCAATGGAAGCTTTGCTACTGGCATCCATGGATCTGGATTTCAAGGTCTTTCATTTTAGTCATCAAACAGTCATATACCGCACATGTTCACAAGACCCGTGTCTTCTCATTGGGGTTCTAAGGATTACAGTGCAAAGCTAATGATGTGCTAGTTTCTTACTGCATCAGTTTTGAAGAGGAGCAGTCTTCCATGTAGCTCAGACCTTTCCTGAGCAAATTAAAGATCTGTGCAATTTTTCCTGAATACAAGCTTTTTCTCAAGTGTGCTAACTTGTGATTTGGGCAAGTTTTGTTTACATTAATTTTTATTCTCTCGGGAGGTTTTTTTATTCAGCAGCTGTCTAGCATGAGTTCACCATAGAAATTTGCTTGATGCCGAGTGCCCTTTCCTCCTGTTGGCTTTAAAACGACTTATGGGTACTAAGCTTCTTGGAGGATCGTGCACCATCGTTTATTTTACACAACAGTCTGTTTTACATAATAAGATTTACAACATCAAAGACAGCAAGAATGTTCTTTTTAAGACAGAGAGTGTGAACCCTTTACACGCTTAGGAAAAACATTCATATCCTGTATGTATTTTCACATACTGGAATGCCTGCTATTTAACAGCATCTAGGGATTTAAATGAAAGCTGACAACAGAAATATCCAAGACATACCTCTTTTGTAAATACCTTTCACTTTTAGCTGCCTGTCTTCTGGCTTTGCTTTGTCACAATAAAAGCCAAAATGTTAGAACGACTTTGTTTACAGGATTTCCAGAATACTCAAAATCATTTCTGTGCATGGTGGAAACCCAATAAAGATGTATGAGAGCACTGTCAAAAATGCATTGAGGAGAAGATATCTGGCATTGTGGTTTTTTTCCCTTTCAGTGAAGCAGTTGCAATCCTCTTGACTCAAATTCAGGCAGGACCAGGCCCTTTCCTTTACACCTTTTGCCTACAGAAGGAGCTGTGGAGTAGAAACCATGTTTCATTGATTTCATGGGTCCTGCTGAGAGAGCAGGGGCACCCCAGAGAAGTGTTTGGAGACCAAGGTGGGGACATCTGATGTGCGTTTCCCTAGTGAACAGAGACCTTGTCCAATCCATTTGTTAGGTAATGTTTTCTTGCATAGCAGTGCAGGGGACTTTGAAACATTACAAAGATGAGTAAGATGCTTACAGGTGAAGTGATTAAATACACAGTGTTAGATCCTAGTCTTATTCCTGGAAAGAGGACAGTGATATACAAAGGGTGGAAGAGGTGGACTTGTAACTTCTGTGGACCAGGAGATCAGGAAAGGCCACCACACAATGTCCAAGTTGACCAAACCAAGTAATTTTCAATATATTGCACTCTGAAAATTTTAGACTCCGCATTCACTGGAGTCCTTTAAAGTCCTTTGCTGTTTCAGTGTCCTCTGTCATGCTTCTCATAACCTTGCGAAATGGGCTGGCTCTGCAACCTGAACAGACTTTCTGGCAGCTGTGGTATCCCAGAATTGTGTATTTTGGGATTTTTTTAGCAAAAAGAGATCCATGGCAAGCAAGATATTTACTTTTTTTTTTCCCCTTAATGTTTAGACCATTTCTGTGCAAGAAACCACTTATTCTTGCTATGTCACACATAGTTGTAGGGTTAACTAATTTTGTTAAGATCTAGAATGTGCTTTTAAATATACTCTGGAGAAAAATTTTGCCATAGCAGGAAATGAAGAAGATGAACTAATTGACTGTCTTTGTCACTGGTTTTATGATTCATTTTTATGGTGCTGTGTCTTTATGAAATCATATGAAATGCATGAACGTCCTTGTTTGCAAGACTCTCTTAAAATGTTTTGGAATTCTTATTTGCAAGCCATGTTTCAGCTATAAATACATCAACAGATTAGAATTTCATTGCTGCAGTTTTTCATAACTGCTGCAAGCACAATCCTCATGCAAATGGAGTAATCCCTTTGCTTTGCAGTCTCTAGGTCAAAACTGGAAGAATGTTTGCAGGGACTTGACTGCCTTTTTTAGCTGGCTCCTATAGAAGAACAGACAGACAGTCATTGGAACAGCTCGTGACATATGTTTGGCAGCAAAAGTACCCCTGATTCCAAGTTCGAGATTATACTTCTCAGCTATGGCTGGCCCTCTTCCTGGGCACTCATTAGCTTTTCTTTTAGTCATTTTACACCCTACAGAGGTAGTCTCCTTCTGCTGAGATCTTCTTGTGTTAGTTTGGTTTTTTTTATTTTATTGCAGAAGACCCGATCTTCTTTGTAGTGGTATGAATGTGTTGGGGTTTCCTTTGGGTGAAAGGGTGGCTGGCAGAAAACGTGTACATTTTTTCTTAATGAAGAGGGAACTGTGAACCGAGGAGAACTATTCAAGAGAAATCTGAATTGCGTCATGAGTCTTACCTTGTACCACATAACCCTCACGGATGCATGCTTCTGTGAAAGGCAGAACTGTTTCATCCCCTCTGTCTCAGACACCTATGTACATGGACTGATTCTTTTGTGCTTGAGCAGCAGATTTCTCTAGGACCAGACGGGTGGTGGCTGCTTTTCAAAGCTGGGGTCATCTTCCATTCTTGTCTGCAGCATCCTGTGTTTCTGAAGAGCAGCATCAGAATGATGGAAACCACCTACAGCATTTAAAACAAGAGAATGAATAGCAACGAGAGAAGCCTCAGAATGCAGAGAGGTGACTGGCTGGGGTAATTTAAAATAAAAAATGGCTCTTGTCTAGCAGCTCCTTTATAACACATAGTTACTGTCCAGAATATCTCAGGAAACCATTTTGTATTCTGCTAGTGTAAACCTAGACAGCAGTTTTATCTTTAAAGATTAGGAGTTATTTGGGAAAGTCTCATTTCATTGTTGTATTTAAAACGGAACATATTCCTGCTGCTTTGTCATCTAACTGTATTATATATTAAACAAATTACTTTAGTGAAGTTGAGTTAAACAAATATTAGTCAGACTGCATTTTTAAGTCTGCTTATGGCATCAAGATAAAAATCCAGTCATCCGATGTTATAAGCACTTCCCTTCTCTTCCCTCGACTCCCCCAAAAAAGGTTTAAGTTGTTTGGTTGTTTGTATTCTTTGAAGAATATGAAGGTTTTGCACTTCAGACAAGCCCATTTCCTTTTTTAATGGGAAAAACTCCAAGCATTTCTTTTCAAACAGAGCTAGAAAGATTATTTTTGCAGACTTCTGTTGAGCAGTTTTGGACAACACCCTATAACAGGAAACCGTGGCTGCTCTAAACTTCTTCAAGATGAAAATAGATAACGTTCCTGTTTTAAATTACTAGCCGCAATTAATGATTTGTGATTATGATAGTAATTTATAAGTTGTTTTACCCTTTTACCCTTTTTATATGAATGAGTTTAGTCCATTGTCCAACTTGAAGTTCGTTATTGCACATATGGTATTTGAACTTGAAAGGTTTTTTGTTACAAAGAACAGCTAAGACAACCAACTTCTTATGTAAAAACAACATTCCTAAGAAATGGGTCTGGGAGTAGACCTAGTCTTTAGTTTAGTGTTGAGAGTAATGGGTTTAAGCATAGGTTAGAAAGAAGGCAAGATCTTTAGTTAGAGATGATAGTATGGGCCCTTAAGGAAAGAAGTGAGGGAAATAACGGAACAAATATTCACAGTTGTGTTGCACAAAAACATTTTGAACTTTCTCCTGAATCTTTTAATTTTGTATCTGCTGATGAGTGTAGGTCATACAAATATCTCAGGAATGCGAACTAAACAGAACCACAACTTAACAAACTAAATATAACCACAACTTTACGAAATATCAAAGCATTTTTGCACATGGAGTCATGCAGTGTGGTCTGAGAAGGGATATAAATGCCTGTCTAATGTCTAAAAACTTTAGTTTGTATCTGAGGAGTAGTAAGTACATAAAAGACACTGATACACACGGACATCCAAGTGGTATTGCATGGGCAGAGGACCTCATATTTCTTCTTGCTGTTCTGGGTGTTGAGGACCGTGGATGACTAGACAGGGACCAAGACTGAAACTTCTGTCTTCGCTCAGTAGAATGACAAATAATTTTGTGACACCTTTTTTCTTAACCTGTGTAGTAGAATAATGTGATTCAGCACTTGAGCCAAATTCCTACTATCTGCCAAGTTTGGACTAGCAATTTTAGTCAAAATGCATGCCCTTGATGATGACATGTGATGTCAAGATTGCAGGACATGCAGTGAATGATTTGAAGATAAAAGTGCTATTATTGAAAATCTTCAGGACTGCAGATTTAGGAGAAATTGTACTGTTTTATTAGAAAGAGACTGTTAGCTATTTCTGATGGGCCTAAGACAAACAGAATCTTTTACTAAGAACCAGTTCTGGGGGAAGTGGAACATAATCTTTTGAATTTTGCCTCCAGTATGTTCTTGGTTCATCATATTCCATGAAAGACTCATGGAATTCTGTTAGTTTAAAAAAGAAAAGAAAACAACTCCCCCAAACCACTAAAATATGTCATATGATGTTTAAAGACTCATCAAGGAGAGTCCCTGCTTTCTGTTAGTTTAAAAAAGAAAAGAAAACAACTCCCCCAAACCACTAAAATATGTCATATGATGTTTAGGTAAGCATGTTTTAAAAAACAGCATATATTTTTTTTTGCTGGTTTCTGGAGTTCAGAACCTTATGCTAGCCTCTTTTTCCTTTTCTTTTCTTCTTCTGTTGTTTATTTGAATGATGAGTACAAAGCAGAAAACAGCTTTCTGGCAGTAAATGCTCTCTGGCATTGGAAAATATTTGATGGTTAAGTTAAGAATGAAAAATACGGGGTTGGAATATGTGGTGGTTGAACTGCTGTGCTGGCTGAGCTCCTTCCCGGATGGCCAGACATGTGTCTTGCTGCCATAGATCTATACTGTGGCATTTCTGCAGAAGGGGGAAGAAAGGACTATTTCTGAATGGGGAAGGGAAAGACTTTGAAACAGAGAAGCTGTTTTTACTTTGGTTTTTAGGTGCTTTCTGAAGTTGTCATTCATTTCTTGCCTCCTAAAAGACAGCACCACTGAATAAAGGAGTAATACTTTGAAGATTACCTCACACTTGCACTTCCTTCTGCAGAGTTCATTGCCATACCAGAGTTTTACTCCTGCGTGTTTGTAGAGCATCTAGCCCACAGAAGCCCAGTGCTAATGGAGGCATATAGGCCACAGTATGTTAATAATATTAATGCAATGTTACCACATCTATGTTATGTTTTCTGTACTATGGAATTACCCTCTTAGCCAGATAAGTGACTTAAGTGCCTGCTTTCCACTTTCCGTTCCCTGCAAAAGTCAGACTCGTTTCACTACTCGCTAGCTCAGGAAGAGGACTTTGAACACGAACTTCTTTTGCAATTGCCACAGTGGGACAGCGCTCACATACTAGTGTAATTTGCATTGCTGTCTGAGGACACTTCCATGGTTTAAGCACTTCAGGAGCCACCAAAGCAATTTATGTGCTGGGCAGCCAAATGCGTTCTTTCCTGCACCCTGCTGTGTAGCAAATCTCCCTGCAAAACAGAAATCCTATGTATTGCCCCACCTTTCTCCCACAATCTCCTCCCCAGCTACGCTTGTTGCTTATGAAATCGGCTTTCAAGCCAGAGGCGTCTGCAGAAGTGACCTTTGTTTCTGAAAGCATCTCCCTCTCCTGCTGCTCCTCTCCGTTGAAGTTAGCAGGGCTGTGTGCTGCACCTGCAGCAGCTGGATCGCACGGGGCTGTGGGGCGCAAAGCCAGCAGGGAGAGCGCCATTCCCTTCCCTCTCCGTTGTGATTAATTTTGTGTGCGTTGGGAGCTATCAAACGGTGATGATCTTGCACTCCCATACAGGCAGCCTGACCCAGAGTATGTCACGTGGAAGAAACTCATACTTAAGTACGAGTGTCAGCTTAGAACAACACTTTTGTTTATTTGTTACTAAACACATAGTTTAATTGCCATTGTAAACTTCTTGAACTGAAACTGAGTTTCGTGAATAATATCCTTCCTACAGCCTCCCTGCAGTGCTGTGGCTGAGGAGCTGGAGAAAAAAAGAACGTGCTATTTCCCATAAATAACTGCTGTGCCAACAGGAGCGCTAGTAAGAACGAAGATACGGTGTGGCAAATGATAGTATGGATCCTTATACATTGATTTTTTTGTTTGATAGGAGGAAGGTAACAATGACATTAGAAGATTTAGCAAAAGGAGAATAAATATAAGGGTAGCAATTGATTTACATGGAAATAGTGTCTTCTTATCACATGGGTACTTGATATTTTATGATAATAGATGCCAAGCTAGTACTTAAAGCATGTATAGCATGATTTATATTCAGGGGCCTGGTGACTAGTACTGTTTTAGGAAGAAAAGGCATATGGTTTTAATATGCTAAAATTTGTCTTCAGCAGCAGAATGTTTTTTAAATACTCTTGCCTTTCCCTCTCTGTACTCTTCTCCCGTTTCTCATTTCCCAGATTTCACGAGATCCAGCTGTCTGGCTTTCCCATTATCTGGCCCATTGTATATTGTTAGTCTACCTTTCTCTGAAGAAGGGGAGACAAAGAAACTCCGTATTTAATTTTGCATAGTTACTTGTTCCCTGTTTGGAGTCAGATTTTAGTTTAATTTGTATTTCTTTACGTGTTTCTTGTTCCTGCCTTGTTGTATTGTGTGTTAGCACGTGCTGATGGTTGCTAGCTCAGTGTGGAGGAAACACGTGTGCTGCACGGGGTGTCATTTTCTGCTTGCTGGCTAAACTTCATTGTTGTTTATTTTTAACCCTTTGTGCAGCAGGGAGACATATGCTTTTTCTGTGGCTTGAGCACAGGTTCAACAGCTGCAGCCTGTAGACTGGCCAGCCTTGGGGTAGGTCTTTGTGTGGAGCCGCCTGTTCATTTTCAGGAGCTTTGGTCCCAGCAGCTCTCCTGACTGAGAGCTTTCCTTATGACTTTCCTCTACAGGGACAAGGCAATGATAGCAATTGCTTGTGCTGAAGGCTGTGTTAACCTCCTTTAGCCCCCTGTAGTGCAGGGAAGGGAAGAGCGACGGCTGTGATATAAACCCTTCAGAGCGGAGGGTGTTGTGTGCAGGCGGTCAGGAGCCGGTGGGATGGGCCCTGGACTGAGCCCCTCCGGGGACACTGGCAGGAGCGATTTGCCATAGCGGGGTGATCCAGGTAATGAGGGCTTATAGAGAAATCCAGAAGTCTCCTCTGCTTTATTCCACCTGAATATCTTGAAAATTCAGGTACTGTTTAGAGGCTGCTTCGAAGGACGGAGAAGGTTGGGTTGGACGGGAGCATTACAGCATGTAGTAGGGGCAGAGCCATTTCTGCCTCCACGTATCCGGGCTCCGTTCCACATGAGCTGAAAAGGCCTCTATGGCCTCGAGGAAGTACAGGAGTCAAGGACTGGGAGAAGTTAGGAAAATCCATTGACATTAATCCAAATTAACCTTTGAACACCTCATGTTTTCTGAATGCAGTTTTTTAAATGGCAGCAGACAGTGGTAAATGATCTTGTTTAATATCTCTGGGCTTCAGTGAATGTGAAACATTAGTATGAAATCTCCTTATTGTTATAATAAATATCTGGTTTAGCCTGATAAGAGGTGAGATGGTTCATAAAATGCTGGATGAGTAAGCCTAAAGAATCTGCTTAATTGAATCTTCTTTCTTCCGACGTCAGAGTAGTCGAAAATAGAGGTCTGGGGAATTGCTGTAAAATGCTGCTTTGGCATTTTCTCATTGGCGGGCTGGGCTGGTGATGATCCTGCTTTTGGTCCCCATGAAACCAATTGTAGGCAAGTCACTCTTAACAGCAAACGAGGCATTTTCATACAAACCTTGACTGTATGAAAATGTGCTTGTGTGGGTTGGGAGGCACATAGCTTAATTTCATGTTTTTCATATAAGGTCAAATAAGGAAGCGAGATTGAATTTAACCTTAGTGTTTGAAGTAGCAGGAAATGTGTTTCTCAATGTCACCATTTTTCCTTTTCTTTTAGAAACTCTATGTGTTATATTGCATAGGGAACACTTAACAGTTGTGTCTCTGAGTCCCTGTTGTTTACTGATGTGACCTTTTATATAACTCTCCAATGTGGTGGGTTTTTTTTTTCCCCATGTAAAATGAAGCTTAAATTTAATTTCCTGTACCACTCCCATTGGCATGGCTTGGTCTTACACAAGCTGAAGGAGCATCCCTGCCTCGAGTGAGTAATCTGCTGGAGCTGGTTATATGAGAAAAGGCTCTAAGAAAGGTTAGTATACACTACTTTAAAATATTCATCTTGCATATGTGAGACTTTTGGTTTAGGCGACAAAAAAAGAAGATCGAAGCACAAAAAAGTGATTAGCTATCATGTCATTTATAAAACCTAAGCACTTCGAAGCAAGTTAACGAGTAGTTAAGGGGATCATAAATCTTATGCCTAGGTAGTAGATACCCACATTATACTTGCCAAATATGAAGAAATGCTTATTTCTTCACGCAGAAGTCTGAGCTCTGATCTATAGATTTCTGAGATTTCTTAGAAGTTACTTCTCATTTTATGTCATGATCTTACTATTTCCTGCCATGCTGCAGCCTTCTCATCATCTGGGAAGAATCATGTCAAGTTGTCAAACAGGCTAATTGGTTTAATATTTTGCAATTCTTTCACTTGAAAACTGATTCTTAGCCAGTGATAAAATCACTTTTGTTTTAAATGTTAGTGTCTTTGGCAGATAGAAGTATTAGGTACTTTGATAGGATTTTCAGAATTGCCCATGGGTTTTGGACATTTAATTCCCATTAATTTCTGAGAGGTTCTTTGCTTCCCTCAGGACACTTTCAAAATCTCAGCCTTTGTAAACCTTCTGGTAATGGCTGGTTTTAAAATCTTTTTAGTTTCAACTTAACGGCAAATCTGTTTCTCACCCAGTTTCTACGACTATAAAAGGAACATAGGACTTTTCCTTGGCATACTGGGCAAAGGAGGCAGCCAAAACAATCACAAATGGGATCATAGCGACAACCTCATTGAGATCCTGACGCCTCTTTGGGAGGGAGCTCTGTTTGCTTTTGCAGCGCTGCAGGCAGAGTGCACATCCTTTCTTCAAAATGAGCTGCCTCCCACTGGGACCAAGGGGAGGGAGAGGGCTTGCAGGCACAGAAGTAACCTGGTGCTCGTGAACCGGCGAGAATTGCTGTGGCTCCCGCTGGTGTGCTGCACCTTCATGTCTCCCTGTGTAGGGAGCCGTGCGGAAATTTCTGGTAGTGTTGCTAAAATATGGTGGTGGAAGAACTGGGATAGATCTCATCTTCTTTGACTTGTTACATTTCTTTCCTTGGAGCACGAGCCTATAATAGAAGGATGCTCAGCTGGAAGGCTGCAGCTCTGAAGAGATTATAGAAAGGCTGGTATTAGCTGCGAAACCTTTCTTGTGGTTTTGTTCGGAAACATACAGCTTGAGGAGCTTACTGAATGCTGGGTTAAAACTAGTAAGTGAATTCAGAGGCAGACGATGTGGCCTGTGACATCTGGGCTGATGACTGTGAGAAAACAGAACGTGTAAAACAATGGGCCTGGAAGCAGGCTGGGAACGCATGGAGCCAGCTGCGCAGCCTTAGGCTAGCCTGGGAGTTGCGATACACGTGTTGAAAGCAGCCTGGTCCAGTAGGGAAATTCTGCCTGAAAACTTCACTTCTGCCCTGAAATCATCAGCCTTCATCTCTGTATTGCTGACATTTGTTGGCTCGATGATTTGACTTGTCAGTAGCAAAAGACAACGTGAGAAAAAACGTTTTGCAATTCATGTTGTTCCTTTGCGTTCGTTCAAAATGGCTGCTGGGCAAGGGAGAGAGTCTTTTTCCAAAGTTGAAGAAAGGGAAACACAGCAGAGTGGCCCTGGGTCATGCTGTGTAGTCTGGCTGTGTCAAGCGTTAGCAGTAATCTCCCAGGAGTGACTCTGGAATGCCTGAAGCTCCTGAATGGTTTCCTAAACGGACCTTTTCCTCGTCATGAGGAAGGGTGGGGAGACAGAAGTGATCTTTGGAGTGATCTTGTCAAACCAAGGGTTTGCAAAAAATGCATCGCTGTTGATCAGAGAGGCACCATTGTAAAAATAAAGGGCATCCAGTATGCTGTCTTAATTTTTCTGACATGCATTTGTCTGCTGTTAGTAAAGTCCTGTCCTTTGTCTTCAAAAGAGCTGGAGAGATGTGCAACATAAAAGGAATGAATGATCATGGGGCCACCAAAGAGTCCCGTCTTTGTTGTTGTTTATACCAAAGTATTATGTTATGCTATTGGCAAAGTAATTTTCAGCTCCAAGTGAGACAAGATCAGTCACCGTGGTTTTCACAAGATTGATGTGAAGAGCTAGAGTGGTGCTAATTAATCAGAGATGGGCAGAGCGTGTGCCTGCATACTCAATTAGTGTAACATTTCCTAAATTGGAAAGGAGCTCTGCCATACAGTATTACTATAGCAAAGCCTGAAGGCTGCAGAGATACAATTCATAACCTTAACTCATTACTTGAACACTTGCACCCCAAGACACCATTGAATGGTGAGCCCAGAGTGATTTTCTGCTGTAGGTACTGCAGTGCCAGGAATCACCAGAAATGCTTGAAAGGCAGAATTTCCTTTTATTTAGAAGATGATGTGTAACTAGGATCCTTAATTATATTTTTACTTAAACAGAAAGAAGAATGGGTGCTTGTTACGGTAAATCATCTTTGGCATAAACAATACTTAGTTACAGCTGCTTTTCACTGTTCTTTGAAATCCAGTCTCTTTTAAGAAAAACTGCAGGTTGTGATAGCTGCTACAACACTATAAATAATAATAAAATGGTAGTTCCAGCTTTGTTCCAATACCGCACATGGAAGCTTAAAAATGAAAACTGATCTCCAACCTAAAAAAAGGTATAGATGGTAGGATAGAATACTTTCTGTGCTTGATATCCAAATTAATTTCACTCTTAAAACTCTAGTATTTGTGCTTGTTTGTTCTTATGTTACAGCAAAGGTACTTTTTCTTGCTTATAGGTAGAATAACCTGTAAGCCATTGTGATCTGAAGTAGCAGAAGATTTTTGTTCAGTCTTTCAAAAATAAAGTGATTTAGTGGTATAGCAGCTTTAATTTTATCCAGATTTGTAGTTTACATCAGGCGCAGCTGTTGAGTAAACCTGCAGAATGAATTAGAAATGGATTAATGAAGCTCTAAGACAAATACATTAGAATATTTTAAACAGCTCTCAAGGAAACAGTTTTATTTAATTTTAGTCATGTAATGGCTTTATACTCTGAGCAAAATAAAGTAAAACAAAAGACTCAAATTCTAAATTGACAGCCAACGTATAATTTTTTCCACAGGTTTTTGAAGTATGCAAACCCATATAATTATTTCTGACTAGTGAAATTGGTTCATATGGTTTATGAGGGAAAGAAGCCCTCCCTAACAAATATCATCTGTGGCAGCTGGCCCAATACCTGCTACGCCACTCCAGTGGCTATAAAACCAGAGATAACGGTCCAATTTCATTTGTAGTTATGCTGCTATAAATCTGGAGTAAGTTCATTGGTCTGATTCCAGCATTAGAAACCTAAGTTACTTTTCTTCTCCCAATCTCTGTCATTTCAGGCCATGTTCTATGCAATATAGTATGGATGAAATGTGTCTAGTATCTTTGATATCTTAAGTCAGAAGTAGGTCACTGATGTTTGATTCTCCAAGGGAAAAATACTCAGTTCAGCAGCCAGACAAGGGGAGAGGAGGGGTGATAGCTTCTGATAGACTTATTCAACTTAAGAAATCCTCAAGCTGATTATGTGCCTTACTCAGGTTTCTGCCTCGTTTCTGCTGAAACAGTCCTTGAAAACACAAACTTCTGATGCTCCTAGGTTTGCTGGAGGAACCTGGGAACTAGTTCCTATCTTAGTCTTTGGGTTGTTGTCGTCATCCTTTGAGTCTGTATTACTGCTGCAGCATGGCAACAGGAGCTGCCTAGCAAATTTAAGAAAGTGCCAGCATGTTTACTTGTCTTAATCATACTGCTGTAGTTAAACTGCTGCAAATGTCTTATAATTCAGAATATCCTCCTTTTTGCAGTTTAGCTGAAGTGTTACTACCCGAGAATTTAATTTGGCAGGAGGAAGATTGTACCTGTATGGAAGGAGTGGTGGACTCCCACTGATAGACATACTCGTGCTGAGTTGCACTGTAGCTGTTTGCCTGAAGTATGACTGTTGAAGCTGGCTAGAGATGGATTTATTCTTTGTTCTGCTTATTTGTGGTGTTTGCTTGCTTTAAAATTGAACCTATTCCTGTAAGAACTTGAGGAGGGATCGGGAATGCTTAACAAAAGCACAGGTACTCTGGAATCTGGACAGAACAGTGTTTGTAAGAAATAATTATCCTTGCCTCAGACTTAAGACACACAAGGTGGGCTCTTCACCTAACCAAACATAAGTCAAACTGAGCTTAGCCCACTCTTGAGAAATTTGAAAAGCTTGAGCATGCCTTAAATTCTAGTGCAGTGGAAAAAATCGTCTAGTTGACTTCCTAGGGTAGATTGTTATTCTGAAAATGCTGCTGAAATTAAAGAGTGTATATAGGAGTTTGTCTTGGCCCACTCTTTCTTGAATTGTTTGGAATTTTTTACCCTTTGGCCATTGAGCATGGCTGATCTGCCTGAGAGTTACCTGCTCTACACCCTGCAGAATCACCTGCAGTGGCATATATATATTTTTTTTTCTCACTGCAATGACTTGGCTGTGCTTTAAAAATAAATAAAATTCAAGTCAATAAAATATAATAAATAGCATCCCTGTTACAGGTACAAAATGATACTGCTGTACCTCAGTCACACAATTGTACAGCAGAAAATGCTTCTTAGACAAAAAACGTGATCTTTCACAATCCAGAATATATTTTTCCCACTTCTGTGTGACTTCATGATCTAGTCAAAAGAACTCTCATTTTTTCTCTTAGACCATAACTTGTGTGTCTTTGTTCCTACTTTGTTGAGTCCTGTAATCAATCCCAATTATTTCCACGTCTCTGCATCTGATTTCAAAGGATGGTATCATGCCATACCTAAAATCATTGGGGTTACCAATTAAATAAAATATTGCAGATTGCAGAGTGAGTTAACAATATTAGCAACCTTTGTTCAGGATATTTTTGCAAAGATCATCTGAGTTATTAACTAGCTGAACAGGGATACAAATTTTGTCATTAAATGTAGCTGACTGAAAATTGAATTAAGTCTTCTAATTATATGGACAAACGGTCATATTAATTCAAGCCATTGTTCTCCAATCAAAGGAGTCTATGATAGAGTCGTCTTTTTTTTTATCAGATGAGAAATGTGAGTTGTATGAACTGTGCTACCTTCACATCATCTGTTATATATTGATGTTTTCAAACTTCTCAGAATGAAATGTGATCCTAAAGTAGGCTGTAATTATAGTATGAGGTTTTTTTTTTTTGCTTTGTATGAAAATCACATACTTGTCTTTTCGTCACTGGTTTAATTTTAGCCTTGATGTTAGCTGTGCCATTCTGATTTTTTCAGTGACTTGCGTGAAATGGGGTGTGATGCTTTAGCTCCCTTTCCAAAGGAGCAGACAATAACTTTCCATGAACGCAGCTCTTCAGGGAGGAACAGCTGCAGGCCTTTTAATCTGTGAGAGGGGGAATGAAAACTAGCACTCTGAAGCTGAAGTCTCACAAATAAAAAAGAGGCCCAGTCATGGACCATTGGTCTGAGCATTTCTCATGTTCCTGAGTTCTTATGCCATCTCTCTGGGAGCAGCTGTGTCGGGATTCCGGATGCACGTTTTGCTGATGGATGCACCGAAGGATGACTGTGTGCCAACAGTGCTGTGTACCTGGCATGGAAGAGCTGGGGAACGGTTTGCAAAGTTACCTGAGCTAATTCAGTACAGAACAGAGCTGGGTATTTCTTCCCAGCTCTTTTCAGTCTTAGGGAGCGAGTTCCTGTTTAGGACCATTTGTGAAGCTGTTGAGCTAATAAGCCTGGTTTATTAACCAGTAGCTCTGGGTTATCTAATCTGGACACGCGAGCTGGCTGCCTGGTGGGACTGCTTAGGTCCTGAACCAACGACAGCGTCTGGGATTTTCTTCGTCTGTTTGCCAGCTGGTGAGAAGCTTGACTGAAAGGCACAAATTAAAATCTAAAGAGAGCCTTAATGGAAGGGCCAAGCAGATGGAGATCAGTGTGGAGACTGGTAAACGGGATAGTAAGACATAAGACACAACTTGTACTGTTGCCCTCAGGCTGCATCTGTTACTGGAAATAAAAATTGGGGTTGTCATTATTTAACTTAGCAAATATATATGAGGTGACAAAAAGCAATTCTCGTGTCTCTAAGCATTTTCATGATAATGCATTAGATACAACCCTAATGCTGCGACTTCACCTCATAATGCCAGACACTGAACACATGAAGCAGTTGCGTGTATTCACACCCATATTCAACATCATGCGTTTGCTGTTAATCATTGATCAGTTGTATGCCAGGCCAGCTGTACAGTTTAATTTCTGCCCTCTGTTTGCAAATAACATGACTATGCATATTGAGTCATATTCCAGATACTTTATTGACAGTAACTTTTTATAACCTTATACCCACGGCTATGTTTAAGTGGTTTATTATTGGCTGTATATCTACAAAATAAATTAAACACAGTTATTTATAACAAAATGACTAAGTAAAGCTGTGAAGTGATTATGGTGTTTTTAATAAGCAAAGGATTTGGAAACCACTATGGTTTCCATTTTTGCAAGTGAATTAGTATAATTATGTGTTTTAGTGACTAAAATAAAAAAAAAACCCACACCAAACTGCAAAGCATGTTTTTATTCTATTAATAAACTTGACTAAAATGCCAATTCTTCAAATGCATTCTGCTAGGTAGGAAAGGACAAAGTTAATAATAAGATAGCAGCCTTTCATCACCTCTGTAGTTTGAAAGCCTTGTTGATTTTAACTTTTGTGATGGATTTCCTTTTTTTGTTTTGTTAGGTTTTTTGTTGTTGTTGTTGTTTTTATTTTTTTAGGTTTTGGAATAGAAAAGTGAAGATTATGTTGAGATAGTGCCATGTAGATGTAACCATGCAAGTATAGTCCTGTTTTGAACTGAGTAAAAGTTGTTAAATTGAATGCTTTTAAGTTACAAGTTCGTTCCTTGTAGCATAAAGTGCAAATCACCTGTATAACATTTTAAACTTTCAACTTTAGGAGCTGTGATTTCAAAATATTTTGCCCATCTGTTTAAATGAATATTTTTGCTCACGCTTTTTAATTTGGGAAAGTGTAACAGGGGAGTATTAAACATGGGTCAAGTGCATCAAGGATGATGTATTAGTGCCCTATATGAAGCTGTGTTTCAATGGAGGCATATTTACTAGTAAGTGTAAGGTCCCTTCCTGCACTGGGACCTTGACCTCGAATCTCTGCTGCCTCTCCTGGTTCCCATGTCGGTAAAATGGATTCTCGCTTATCTTGATGAAATCCTTTGAGCTTGTTAGGGGGAAAGTGGTGGATATTTTGTGAGTGGAGTATGTAAGGATAAGACACATGGGAAGCAGTATAGTGTCCACTGAAATTGGTGGATGTCTTACCTCTTAAACGGACGTTTAAGAATTGGAAGCTAAGACACACAACAGTCCTTGCGTAGGAGTTCTGCACGCTACAGCGTGTGTGTGCATGTATACTGACGATCTAATTGTGAATGTGTTAAAAAAAAAGGCTTTTTACATGAGCTGTGGTTTACAGAACGTTTCTAATGATTAGATTTTTTTATCACATAAACTCTCTTCTACTTTTGATTAGTGTCTGGGTATAAAGACATTATTTTATTGGTCCTTTCATAATTTTATATAGGAACAGTCAAAACCTGAAGGGATTCTGCACTGTTTGTGTATTAAATCAGTCCTGATGGTCTTAATCTCATCAGTAATTAAAAACAAAGGTAACTTGGTACTTGATTGAGACGTAAGGATGTTGGTAATTCAATGTTTCCTTCTCTAGAACAGTAAAGTTTTGGAGGTTTGGTTTATGTCAGCATTTCATGATTCCAAGAAGTTGAATCTTATATCCGTGGGGTTTTTTTAAATTTTTGTTTGTTTGTTTGTTTTCTTTGGATAAACTGATTTTGACTTGAGCATACAGGTGGCAAGATCCACGTAGGTCTGACTGTTTACTGTGTGCTATGCAGTAAGCTGTGTAACTTTTTTTTAAAAGCTTTTTTGGGGGAGGTGGCATCCTGAAGTGGATGGTTGCAAGTGGTTGTGTAGCGAACTCTACAGAACTGCATTGTTGCATATGCCAATATCTTACTCTTCATATAAATTCTAGGGATGCTGGAAGTATTGTGTAGTCTGAGTCCCTGTGTAAGATAGGCATTAAAACCTATCCAGTACTTTCAAAGCCAAGAAGTCCTTGCTAATGTTTGTCCTTTGCATAAACACGGTTTTTATCTACAGACTGACTTTACAATAGCTTGGTTAATTCCCCTTGCTGCTAGGTTAAGCCAATTTCTGCCCCAGCCACTGTGAGGTAGGTTAAAACTGGATGTCTTCTAGGAGCTCTTAAAGCCCTCTGGTCAGCAATTGCTCAGGGAGCCTGTATGGCTGACAAATTAATTTCTGCCCTATTGAAATTAAAAACAAATAAATAATTGCTACAGGGTGATGGTGCATTGTAATATAAGTAATAAATTCATGGTAAATTATATTTATACTGAAACAGGGAGGCACCGTGTATCCTTGGTGATTTATACACATAATCTGCCAAGTTACTGAGCTAATATTAATTTGTGGGAGACATCAACCTTGCTCTGCAAGATAATTTAGATTATTCCTTGTACAATTCCAATACATGCACATGAAGCCATGGGGACAATAAAAGCATTAATAAAGGACTTAAAAATGGGAATGCTTATGGGAAAGGAAAAGCCCCATACGTCCCTGAGTAAGTCTTGTTCCTTACGTGCTGATTTATTTCTTAATTCTCATTCTATTCTAGTATGTTTTCTATAGTTTTCTAGCCTGTGTTCGTCACCATGGTATTTGAATACTTTCGGGTAGTCCATTAAGTACCGTGTTCATCAGATCATTATACCCTGTCACTGAGAAGAGGATTAAATAGTGATATTGTATCTATTAATCTGGGAAACTCTGCTTCAATTACAGCAGACTGGAGAATGTATGAACAGATGAGTTTTATTGGTGTATGGCTTTGATAGAATAGTATCATAGAATCATAGAATGGTTTGGTTGGAAGGGACCTTAAAGATCATCTCGTTCCACGCCCCTGCCACGGGCAGGGACACCTTCCACCAGACCAGGTTGCTCAAAGCCCCATCCAGCCTGGCCTTGAACACTTCCAGGGATGGGCCATCCACGGCTTCTCTGGGCAACCTGTGCCAGTGCCTCACCACCCTCACAGGGAAGAATTTCTTCCTAATATCTAA
>NW_009608819.1:37493-64389 GCF_000690535.1 Cariama cristata
AGAGGTGCTCCAGCCCTCTGATCATCTTTGTGGCCTCCTCTGGACCCGCTCCAACAGGTCCATGTCCTCCTTGTGTTGGGGGCTGCAGAGCTGAATGCAGAATATTGGTGTTTTACTTAATTCGGTATTTTTTTCTAATGTATTTGTCTTTTTAAAAAAATAAAATTATTTGAAAATCCACATACTGATATAGGAGAATTACCTATCTCTTACTAGATGGTTATCAAATGACATACAATAGTCATAGAAAGAAAAGAATGTTAGAACCTGTCTGTCTATCCAAGGAGCAAAACCAAAGCATTATTATTTAAAAACTACCATGCAAGCAAGCAGTTAATCTCCAAGGAAGAGGTAGGGAATAGAAAAATTACTGAAGAGTATTTAGATAAGAGTATATCTGCTGTAGAAGAAAACAAACCAGAAAATTCCATCTCCTGGTAGTTAAAAAGGAAAAAAATTCCATCTGCTGACACCTGAGATCGCGGGGGACACAAACGAACGTCAACCAAAGTTATGATAAAATATTAAAGAAATATTTTAAACTATTCCCATGCAGCATTCACTCTTCACTGCAAGTATGTGCACAGGGACATAGAAGACTATGTGGTTAGATCATATTAGCTTGCTGGAGCTAGATGGAAAAATTCAGAAGTTATGTAAAGGTTTTCAAACACAAATATTGCATCCCGGCAGGAGAAACAACTGTTGGGAATGGTGACATGTAAGAGTTATATAAATTTTTAATTAACCAAATTAATTCCTTTTTGAAAGCTTTTGACTACATAATTGAGAGGAAAGTTTTCCAGAGTGATGTTGTTCTGCAATCTTTGCCTTTTTTAAATATAACAAAGATTTTATGAAGCTAACCCGTTAATATACTTGTCTTCATCAAGTTATGCATTTTTCATTTATCTTTATTTTGAAAGCAATCATTTCAAACTTTGGAGGGGAGAAACTGGCAAAACTTGTCTATTCAGCTGAGACAGCTTTGTGGCCAGAGCTTTCCAGGTGATATGAATAAGATCATGGTTACAACAGCAGCCAAAGGGTCTGAAATGTGTGTTCTGAGAAGGCTGTTGGCAGAGCAGAAGAGGCATTGACAGCGGGTCCGCATCCACTTGGACATGGATCATCCAGAATTAAAAAGGTACAAGTTTAAAATAGAAGATTGTCCCATAGCGTAGTAGGCTTAATGCTGCTTCTGTAATTACCGATTCCCTTGTAACTGAGCCCCAGACTGGAACGGGACATGGTATCACATTTAGGGCTGTGCTGCCTGGGTTCAGTGGTCCCTGCTCTGTTCCCAGCACCTTGTGTCATCAGAAATACGGGAACCAAGGGGGTTAGCAGGAGGTGATGTGAGGGAAAGAAAAAGTCAATGTGAAATGTCTTTTGGGTTAAAATACCACCGTAGGGAAAATGCAGAGACCGCTTCCTGAATGCTTCTGAGTGTCAATATTTCTCATAAATGGAATGAGATTTAGTGGGTGCATTATACGTGTCTGCTTTGCAATAGAAACAAAATTCTATAAAGAACAGAGCAAAGTTCAGGCTTAGAAAATGCATTCATTCAGTGAATTGCTGTACGATCTATTTCTTGACACTTGTAATTCATTTATCTTCTGTTTTTACTGAAACAATTAGCTCACCCCCACTATTCTCTCTAAAAGTGCTGGTGATGAGCAGTTAATTATGAAATCACTTTATCACAGTTTCTTAAATGCAGTTTGTTGATTGACCAATGACAACATACTAACAATTACCTGTAACTCTTTCTGATTTATCTTGTTTTACAGTAAGCTAGATTTAATAATAGCAACCTTGCTTTGCCTCCAACCCTCTAGAGACTTGCATAAGTAATAATTACTTGCAGATGCAGCTTATTTGTGCCCTGATGCACACCCATTCAGCCCCAGTGAGGTCAGGCCTTTCACATTTGTGTTTTCCATCTTTAAGCAAAACAGTGTGCTGATAGAGAACAGAATATGAAAAAGAAATACTGCAGGGTTTGTGTGTGAGTGCTGCCTATGGGAACAAGGGCTTTGCCTCACAACTTCTGGAGAGTCTTCCTCAAGGGATCCCCACTGGCTCAAGGTAATAGGGACTGCCTTCCGTCTGCTGGCTAGGTGATCAGTTTTGGCTGAAAACTTGAAAAATTGCTTTCAACCAATTTCACATCCTGAAGCGCAGATCAGGTGGCTTAATTTCTCAGGCTGATGCTTTTGTCCACCCATCTGTCCTCCCCAAAATCTTTGCAACTGCTGGCAAGGCTCCTGGATGTGATAGGACAGGAAAAACAGGGTTAGGAGGGTTGAATGCATTGCAGTTTGACAAGTTTCATGAAAACAGAAGCCAGGATAGAGAAACACAGCTCTGTTAATGCCTCTCCCTGAAAGGAATGGTGCTGCAGGGACTGTGCTTTCATTGGACATCAGCAAATCCCCTGGGGAAACAGCTGCTGTGAGTGCCTTGACTCGGGGATGAGGGAACATTAAATCAGATTACACACACTATTACATACTGGTGAAGCTAACCACAAGATACAAAATTCATTGGAAATCCAAGTTCTGTTAGTTTTGCTACCCAGCTTCCCATCGTGTGTGCAAGGGTCTGTTCCTATGAGATGCTGAACACCTTTAGCTAAAGTAGAGTCTGATCATTGCTGTTCACTTGCCTTCAGCCCCTCCTGGCTCTTACGGAGATTTAAAGGGTTTTATGTTGCATAATCGAACCTCTTCTGAGTAGGCATTAGTGAAGAGGACATGGGAAATCATCCTATGACAGGTTTTAGTCATGAAATTTCAAAAGTGCTTTTGCCTGTGTGTGCCAAGTAAGGAAAGCTCCATATATTTGCATGCATTGTCTTTGGGTAGCAATGAAAAAGATAACTGACTGCTTGGTTTTCTGGGAAAGAAAGGGGCATTATCAGGGAAGATACTGGAAAAGTTAATTAGAATACTAAATGAGCAAATATTTTACTGTCATTACTTAAGCTTTCCTAGGAAAAGAGATAACTTAACATTAATTGCCTATCAGAGAAATGGTGGAGGATTATGACAAATGAATATGTGGGATACAGGATGAACATTCAGATATAGGAGAAATAGGGCAAAACAAATAATATTCGTAATAATAATAACTTGTGAATGTATATGTGTCAGAAATAGTTGAAAAATGTTTTAAACATTTAATTAATCTTGTATGTGTGTGCATGTGCATGCAATTTTTTTATTGGATTAGCAGGGACATCTTTCAGAATTATGAAATACAAGCTGTATTCTCCAATACTGAGGGCTCTTATAATTGCCAGAAGTACAGTAAATGTCCCTATCATTCTCTGGGTTTAATCTCAGCATAATTAGCTCCTTGCACAATAGAGTGTTTAATTTGAATGGCTGCCAAGGCTCATTAAGTTAGAGAAGTAGTTCCTGAGATCTCTGTTGTTAAAATTCGGACTCTTATATGAGAGAATTTTCACTGGAGGTGTCACAGGGTTCTTTTTGATATTCCAGTATTAATTTTAGGCAGGAAACTAAATATTTAAAGAGATACTGATGTATCTTTCTATCAGATGCTAGAAGCTGGACTTCACACCTTGCTCAGAAAAGTATCTGCAATCTAGCCAACCTTTCAGAAGTGGGACAAAATCAATGTGTACTTAGTACTGCCTTGAGCAGCGAAAGAGGGTATTTTTCTAAGGAGGGGTGCGTATCCATTTTTGCTGGTGATAACTGCTAAATAATTACTCTTCTTAATCTGGAGAATAGGAACGCTTACAGTGAATATTATTGTGATTTATTTGTAGTAATGAAATCCTTTCATCAAGTATTTTCACTCATATTAAACATGAGTTTAATATGTATTCTTGACTCTGATTATCTCTCTTCTGCTTTGCTGAGTTGTTTTCCCACTGCAGAAAACTATTTCCGATGCCTGTACCTGGCAGTGAGACTACAGTGCTGACTGAAGGTAATTGTGTTCCTCATGTTACCTGGCAATTACCTGTGACTCATTCATACTGTCACCTAAATTAAAGCAATGCTAGACTGCATCATCTTGATGGCTCTCACATTTCTGTTTTTTCAGATTGGAATACTAACAGTGCTACTTCATGTCACTTCTGGAGTGTTTGAAACTAGATGTCAAAGGCTGTACCAAAAATGTTTGAAAAATATCAAAAACCAACCAGCATGTTTGCAGGGTTTGCGGCTGATTCTGTGCAGAGTCGCATGCTTCTTTACACCATTGGGATCTTGTCTGTTGCTTAAGGTGCAAGATAGCTACGTAAATCCTAGCTGATGTGAAGGAAAAAAAGCCCCTCAAAAAACAACAACTGATATGTCTATGGACCTTATTATTTTTCTCTGAGTTTGGATATTTTATTCCTCTCTGAAGCCTGATCTTTTTTGATTTATGGAGCAGGCAGTGTCTGTTCCTTTATCGTGTGCTTTGTGATGCTCTCAGGACGGTAGAAATTACATGATAAAAAAAACAGTGAAGAATCAGACCCCTCAAGAAAAGAAACTTAGTGTGTTCATTGCTGACAGTGATGAAGTCTGAAATTTGAGAAAGCTGTACCAGATGTCTTTACATATACATCTTGTACTTCTTCGTACTGATTTGTGTTTCCTATCTCTTGAGATTTCACAGCGCTAGCCCTAGACTAATGGACATGGTTTCCATTTAAATTGCCTGAAACATACAGGAGGGTTACTGTTGAGATCCGTCATGGTTTATGCATATGTGAAATAAATAAAACTGTTTCTATAGATCACATTTCTTCAGATGTGGCACATTATCTGCATGAGATTCTCAAATGCTTCTCCATGGTAGTTAGTACGCCCATGTTGAAAAATCCTGTCTTGTCTGGTTTTGAGACAGTCTGGGAGAAGCGTACAAGCATCAACTTAAAAAACCTGAATTCTATTCCTGAGGCTCGGGTTTGGAGGAGGAAGACCTGCCTCATCTCTGTTTTGATTCTCCCTATGATCCTTCTATGATATTTTTTTAATATTACTTGCTCTGTGAAGCAAGAACTGTCTTTTCTCTGTTTGCACGGGACACAATGGGACCCTGGGCTCAGCTGGGCCTCTAACTTCTACCCAAAGATCAACATAATTAGTACTAGCTTCAGACTGCAGAAGGATGTGGAGGAAGAATTATTTGTTTATTTAAGAAAAGCCTAAAGAGCTTAGATGGCAAAATTTGCATGAATTATATATCACCTTGAAGTGGCTCTTTACATTTTCTGCTTATTCCAGTGCAGGTGATGGAGCTGTGGATATCACTATTTTTAGTGTGTGATCCCACTGCACCACCATTAAATGTGTCTCAGCTTCATCTTTAGAAAAATACTGAAATGACCATAGAGGTCAAAGGAGAGGTCTGTTTAGCCCAGTGTTTTGTGTCTTTTGGTAAGTCAATAAGATGGGCTACTGATTGGGCTACTGATTGGGCTACGGGAACATGTGCAGCCTGCCCTGCCAGACAGTGATGGTCTGTGGTTGAGGGGCTTCTTCAGCCAGAGTTTGTATCTGCATAATTGTTTTTAGTAGCCCTTGATTGGATTTTCTCCTTAGGATTTGTCTAATTGACTTTTGTACTATTTTAGTATTTTTGGCCTCTGCAATATCCTGTGGAAACGTGTGCATTAGGCAAAGGGAAGCTCTCTTTTGTTGTAAATGTACTGCCTCCAATTCCACCTGATGCTCTGGAGCTCTTGTGTTGGCACAAAGCGTGAACAGTGTTCATCGTCTCCATGCAATTTCTGATTTTTAAAGACTGCCAGTATATTCCTCTCTCTGCACCCTGAATCATCTCTTTTCCAGGCCCAGGCATTATTTTTTTGTTTTTCCTTTTTGAAAGGGAAGCCATTGCATACCTGTACTCATCCTTCATGCCTTTTCTGATAACTCTTTTGCATCCTTTTCAAAAGGAGCGAGCAGAATTGCTCCCAGCATTCAGGACGTGGGTTTGTAAGATGGTTGCAGTGGTGTTCCACTCTTCTTGAATTCTTTCATAGTAATTCCTTGGGTTCTGTTTGCCTTCGGGCTGCTGTGGAGCATGGAGGTGACACATAGAGAACTGCCAGCCTGAGTGATTACTCTGAAGTCTTCCCTGAATATTAACAGCTAATTTCAAATCCATCATTGTATATATAATTAGGGTTGATTCTGCATTGATTGTCATTGAATTTCATCTGCTATTTATTGCGCAGTGTTGCAAGATCCTTGCACAACTTTTTACAGTCATTTTTGGTGCAAGACAGGTGGCAAGATCTGCTGATCACCAGACTTACTTATTTTTAAATTATCCACAGATAACTTTTTAACTCCTTTTCCCAGATAAATTAAGATTTGAGCATCTGTCTTGAGTGGGAATCCCTTCAGTGTCAACTTCCTTCCATGGAAAAACCTGTCTATTTATTACTGCTGTTTATTTCCTATTTTTAAACCGAGTTACATCAACTTAACATGCCATATGAACATGTATTTATTTTGATACATTAGTGCTGCCCCGCCTAAGGTATGCTTATTTTAGGTAAAAGCAGGTTGTATTGTTGCAAATTAAGTGGGAACATGTTTAAGTTCATTCACCCTCATACTTTCCTTACCAGGGTTTGTACCAGTTTAATGCGAATGGATTAGAATTTAAGTTGATACCGTAGTACGTGTGAAACCTTTACAGAGATGAACATATGTGGAGCTGACAGTAACGTTTAATTCCAAAATGTGCCAAAAAAAATCAATAAAATTTATTTTTAAATAAATTGGGGCCTTAAGGCAGCTGTTTAATAGATAAAGTTACAGCTCTGAATTTATATTCTCCAGATTTGTCTGAGTCACTGAATTCAGCTAAATATTTCCACGTTTAATAAAACCCTACCATATATTATTTTTTTAAGGATCTCAGAAGCTGTCATTTAGAGATCTTTTTTTCATCACATAATTAAGAGCAATGAACTACAGCAGCCAGTTTTAAAGTGAGGATAATGCTGGTTGTTCTATATTGTTATTTTAAAAACAAATAAAAATAACCAATAACATATGGATGCCTAAAATCCTCAGCTCTCCCTGCTTACAGGCTCTAATTAAGCCAGTGAAAGCAGACTGGATCTAAGAAGATTGGGGAGGGAAATGAAAGGTCCTCAGAGAAATCACAGAAGAAAATTGCAAAGTTAGAAGTCTCTGTGAGTTGAGGAGCTGTGGAGAAGATAAGACTTTCATCCTAAGTGGATATTTAAAACCGAGTATCATCTTGCGATTTGTAGAAGTGTAAAACCAAGTTTCCTTGCCTTGGTCCTGCTCAGTACACGTAGTCCTCTTAGCAGTCCTTAGAAGAATTGATATCCAAGGCCAAGGGGCAAAGAGCGTATGAATGCAAGAAGTGATTGTCCCATGGGATCTTCTACCTCCAGTGGACATCCTAGCAAGGAAGGCCCATTTAAGTGGGGAAGGAAATACTTTTTAGTGGCTTGCATTTAGACATATTTTTAATGACCACCTGAAAGTTGTTGGAAAACATGAAAGGGTAAATGTAGTTCGAGGAGGAAATCAATGACAATGGGTTTGCAGGCCTTTTGCGCCACGTGTCAAGCATGGGAACGGCTGTGGAGACAGCTCCTTGTGGGGAACATGTAGGTCCGACTGGCTGCAGGCAAGTAAAAAATTGCAGGATCATGATAAATTGTACTTGTGCCATAGATGTTGTTATATTATATTGCAATAGGGATTATTCTGGGTTATAGTATTTTGAGGTTTTTATATTTAGGTATGAGAAGCTACTTGCAGCATTGCAGAGGTATGAAAACCCCAAGGTGTAGACACAGCTGTTCTTACCAGCACTTTTTTTTTTTAATGTATTGTGTGCTCTTTTCGGATTTTTGTGGAGAGAGAAGAGAGTTTAATGTGAACAAGGGATTCTAGCAGAAAAACAGAAGGGGGATGAGGTTTGTGACTTCTGATCGTCTGCAAAGAGAATCTTATCTTTGCCTTTTGCTAAAACTGTTCTTCAAACCAATGCTGCGGCTGTTCTTCCATTATCCCAGTGAGACAGCTGCAAAATGTAATATTGATTAGGTATAAAAGGGAGACCATGGCCCATAGTCCTGCAGTTCTGGGTAGACAAATCCTGCCGTTCCTAGTGCTAATGGCTAAATTATGACCTCAGCCCTGTCAACCCGAATCTGGCCCTGCTGGAATTAATAATGCAGTTGGAACTGAGCTATATTTTGCCTTTCATCTCCATTAGGTCTGGGGGTTGACAGTAGGGAGTAGGAATTGGCGGTTTGCCTCGGACTACAGAGATGGCCAAAAGTATGAAAATACAATCTTGTTGTTCGCTCAAACAAACGTCTGCCACAGGCTACTGAATCTTATCACACTTGCTTTGCTTGTGAAATATTGTTTGAACTGCAGTGATTACTCAGCCGCTCTTTTATTTCCATTCATATTTTATCTATATCCTTCCCAAAGGAGGAGAGGAGTTATTTTATGCTTAATTAAGTGCAAATAAGTGATTGCCCATTTTTGTTTTGGTTTGGTTTGGGTTCTTTTTGAGTTTTCTGGGCTCTTATTTCTTTATTTACATGCCTGCTTTTGATCTGTGTTAGAAAACTGATCTATGGAGGGACTGGCCTCTTTTAAATAAGTGAAAGCTTGATCAAAGCACCAGTGGATACATGCGTGCAGTTCCTGGGTGCTAAGTAAACTAATGAAGTGCTGTGCATACCCTGCCAATAGAAGGTGAAATATGGTTCCTATTTTCCTAATATTACCCTTGGAACTTTGCAGCTGGAACTAAACTGCCACTTTTCTTGTAAATTGAGTTGTAAAGTGCTTGTGCCAAAATGACAAGGAGTTGCTTGAGAAGTTGGATGAATGCAAGCCTTCCTTTGGCCAAATTACTGGGAACCCAAGTTAAAGTGTATTGTGAGAGTGAAGAATGTATCTGTTGTGTTCGCTGGGTAATGTGGACTGTGTTGGCCATGAGCCACTGAACTCCGAAAGGGATTACGTGGGGTTGAGATTTATACAAGAATTGAAGTCTGCAGAGAGGTTGACAGAGAAGGTACAGCAGAAATTGGAGACCTCTTAGCTGCTCTTTTCTGACACTTTTTAATCATTTTGTTTCCGGCAAAGAGATTGTGAATTCTTAAGGTTGCAGTCTTAGAAACATGGAAAGCAGCCACAGACTGCTTGGATATAGATGTGTCCTGTAAGAGCTAATATGGTATTAGATACAAAGCCTTTTTATCTTCTTACTGATTATACCAGATAGTATTAAAATGGAAAACAAAATAGCATTTACAAATTCCTCTAACTTCTTGTGTTCTGCCTAGTTATTCCCAAATTCTTCGCAGTAAATTTTGCGTGTGTGTTCTGTATCTGGAAGTCCAGCAGATGACCCCCTCTTACCCCTGTCTAGGTTTAGTGGATAAGCATGTTAATCTCTTTCACTAGAAGTAGTTCACTTAGGTGAAGATTTTGATCCTTGTTTTTTGCAACCTCTCACTTCTGTCTAGTCAAGTGACTGCACAGGAGTGTTAGCTTTCATTTTTAATACAAAAGAAGTAGTTTCCTGGCCTTCTGCTTGGAAATATAACTGCAGTGCAGTTTTAAATTATGTCATTTGATAATGTCATGGTAATATTCCTTCTTATTTTAGCTTTGATTAAAAGTCTCTATAGTTCTATGGGCATTAGACTATTTCTGCAGTTGTTGGTGAAAATTTAATAGTAATGCTCCAACATTTAAAAATGTTCATTTCTGCTGTTGAGACTTTTTGGAAAAGTAAGTGAAGGCTATCAAAAATGGCTTTCATATTTTTTTTGCGTTACTAACAAAAGCTGATATGTCTATATTCAAGATATTTCATACTTGTAATGATACAGCTTTTCTTGCTGCACAGCTCACGGCACATCCTTTGGGTGGTTGTGGGCTCTGTGCTCACTGCAGCATAGCAATCCTTTCAGCAGCTTTTGCGGAAGATGATTCCTTTGTGCATTCCCTGGCTGGCACGTGGTAGTCGTGGAATGTGGCTGTTTTTTCTTTTGAAATCACTGGGGGAGTAGATGCTTGGAGTAAGTTTTGGAAGTTGCAATGTACTGTCCTTTGTCAAGGAGCAAGGAGCTATCGATAGAATTGTGCATGGAGAGGAGGTTAGAAACAATATTATCACCACTTCTTAAAAAAAAAAAAAAAGATTAATGTCATTATCAATGACATCAATTTTTATTTCCATTCTTCATATGCATTTGTGGGCATAAGACAGATGATGGTTAAATCTGTCCGATATAAGGTCTTGGACATATTAGGGTTTGAAATAGTCAACTACAGTAATTGGAGCTGACTGCATTTTGGTTGAGTGTTACCGTAAGAGCAGAAAATGATAGAAACACCTTTTTTTCCTAAGGTAACATAGATTTAGATACTCTTTCTAGGTTCCTGTTTCTCTCTGTTGTTTTGGGAAGAAGCCTAGATCACTGATGTAGATGTTTCTCTTGGGTACCTTAGGTGAGGCTGAACCCCACTTTGCTATCTGTGAAACAAGGCTGAGGCAATGCAATTGCATTTGGCTGTGGGGCACCCTCACTGCTTGGGCTGTAGAAAAGCAGAGATTTGGGCTCTCCCAGTGAGCAGTTCCCCACTCAACAGAAGGAAGTAACTGCTGCCTAATTACTACAACACTGACATAACTGCAAATAGCTGGCACTTTGACATGGAAAATATTGTATTTGTGTGAAGTGTTTGTTGTAATTTTTTTTTTCTTGAACATTTTTATCCCTTAAATCTAAACCTTATTATGCCTCTAGGGTCCAAACGGATAGTTTTGTGTCCATATATGTATTTGTTTCAAGACAACTGTTGCATATGGTAACATGATGGAAAAATGTTGTACTAATCCATCTTCTGAGACCATCATATGTGTTCTGGGTAACAGCAAGCCCAAGTCATGAATCTTTGGTAAAAGTTACGTTGTTTGGGACACATGAGAGTAAGGTTGAACAGAGTGGTAGAAGAGAGACCCTAGGGAATGGTTCTGCCCTGGCAGGCATGTGAAGCAAATGGCATAGCAAATCTTTTTTTCTCATACTACTGTAAGACATCATATTGTTGAAATACACGTCCGTGTTTTTAAAGTTATTTTTTAAGGCATTGCGTTTTCCTGACCTCTTTGTGAAACAGTGATCTGTGCGATCTGGTGTTAAAAAGAGAAGAAAAGTGGTTTGTGTTGTTATCTATCTGTTATCGCTATAATTATGAATGGATAACTCAGCCTAATTAAAAAGAAAGGGAATAACATAGGCTGTGATTATAATGTACATCACTTCTTAATTTGTGTACTTAATTGTTTAGTTTCCTGCTTGCTGAATATGTTTCCAAAAGTTTTCTTTATTGTTAAACAAAACTATGAAAAGCTATCCTGTGCTATTTTAAGTTACTAGGATGTGCTGCTATTTAAACTATGTCAATTAAAATGTAGTACCGTATTTTTGTCTAATTGTTTTTAGCTATTTAACCTAAGATGGCACAATTTACTTTTGTCGAACCCAAAAGCAGAAGTCATAACTTGATTCAAAAGCTACAAAATAGATAACATTAATTTTATATTAAAATTTCTCTGTTTTGTTCATATGGAAACATTGTAGGACTTAGTTTTATAGTTCTTAATGTGTTAAATGGCCTTATGGGTTAATGCTAGTTGATAACAGAACAGAAGGTGTAAGAAGGTAATTAAAAGTCAAATTTTATGTGTTCAAAAACTATGTTACCCATTTCCTAACAAAGGAATGTAACAGATGTTTTTGCATTCAGACTTTTATCTTGATAGGTGACACATCATTATCAACAACTGTTGATTAAAAGCATTTAATACCCTAGGGACATGATGTTGTAGAGGTGAAGAAGCATTCATTGGAACACGCATACATCTGTGTGTGTTTAAAATTTAAAAGCTGTTATCTGAATTATTAGGATTCCTTTTTTTATTTCCTTCCTTTCTTCATCTTTATTTTTCTCCCCAGAAAAATTGTGTGTATTCATTTGCATGAAATACCAGCACTGGAAAATGTTACATAAAGTCAGCTGATCTTGGCAAGTTTGGTAAAATTAAATGTCCCATTTAACTTCCCACACCATCTCCAAGTCTTTTATGTTTGCAAGTTATCACAAACTTGGAAAATAATCAAAAGTTTGTTCTATATTTTGTTCCTTTTTGTAGACGTTAAAATTAAAGTATTTTCTATGGCTTTCTCTTGCTTTTAGATGCATGGATGCAAGTCATTATGTATTTTCTCAATTTTGATACAGTGAAAGTAAATAATGATCAGTAACTAATTTTGTAAATTGAACCACAGTGCATGACCTTGCATTTTCTCAGTGAAAGCCCTAAGCCTAGAAAATGTAGAAGGTATTTCAACAGCTGACTTCACTTTGGTAGAGCTTAGCATGTTGCCTTGTTGACAGAAAATCACACACAGTAATTTGTTACAATTTAAGTTCTGGACTCTGTGGCACTTTCAGTTCTTTCTAATGACAGGTCCATAATGGGTGTTGGGATATACAGCAAGGTAGAGGGGGTAGCCAAACAGTGCTTTGTGAGACATACTGCAGCTTGGGGAATTCATTAGGTTGGTTTTGGTAATCTTCAGTTATTGAAGAAAAAAAAGAAGTGTATTTTATTTTAAAAACTTCTTTTTAAAAAGATGCTTTATAAAATTACTGCTTTTTGTGAAGCATTGGTTTGCTATTATGCTGAACTCCTCCTGTTTCAGTTATGCATTTTTGCTTATATAGGACATTTAAGAAAGCAATATATGACTTGGTTGCTACCTATAAATTCAAATAAATCCTCAGCTGAACTATTTAGGGGCAATAGACACAGACTTTTGGGGGAAGTGGGACTTCATTACATTCCTGAATGCATTTAGATACATTCAAACAATGTTAAAAGTTTTGTTTAAACTGACAAATGCTGGAATGTCTCTGAGTCAAAGCAGCAATTAGGGGAAATAGACTGTGCAGCTAGAGATGTGAATCTCTGCAGATTCAGATAAAATCCAGTTTTATGACCCCATATACTGGTATACAACTTTCTGACCTCATGCAGATGGAAAATGATGCCGGAAGATGAGTTCTGCCGCTCTGGCACTAGTTCCCACACCCACTGGATGTGGGATATGGGAAACTTCAAATATCGCCTACGAAAAGCACTGAGTTCTGCCTGGGGATGGGTGCGTGCGTGTGAGATACTGTGAGACCCAGTCTTAGCCCTGATGTCTCTGGCTGCAAAGGGGCTTCCTCAGGCAGGGACCGTTCTGGGCAGCATCGGACCCAGCGAGGTGGGAATGCTTTTGTGCGATGGTTGCAAGTTCTTTAGCTGGGTGACTTTGTTGGGATAAGTAATGGAAGATAACTAGCTCTAGAGTGATGAGAAAGGGAAATGGAAGGAATTGCCCAAACTATCAGTGGCTTTTCTCTCCTGTTCTTTTGATACTGGGGTCTGGGGAGCCTTACATGCTTATCTACCTAAGAAATCAGAGGGGGAAAAAATCTCAATAATAACAGTATTGAATTATTTGTGGGTGTGATTTGAGAAGCTGGCAGGAAATACTTTTCCTGAAGGGCAAGAGCAGAAGAACAGTGATGTTTCTTTCTTCACTTGGCTAACACCTACAGTTTCTAACCTGTATATAACCTTTAAGGTTGCTGTTCATGACCGATAGAGGCATTATGCTGGCGAAACACCGTTCTGTGCAGACTGCAGATTTTCAAGTAAAACAGTAAAATCCATGTTTCAGTTGAGAGCAAAGTGTATATGCAGATGTGTAGTACATTCCTACAGAGTTCATGCAGCTGTCTGAGCCTGTAGTACGTGAAGTGGGTACTTGTGCCTCTCTCAGATGAGAGTAATTCAGTGTCCAAACTGAAGTGAGCACCCTCAGCCCTGTAGCCCTAATGCCCTGTGGCAGCTATGACTACCACAAGAAAAGGCCACTGTGGATAGCTGTTTCTCGTTCAAAAAGGGCCAGCTTGCTCTAAAAGCAAAGATTAAATTTGTATTTTTCTTCTTCTGGTGTCTAGAGACATCACCCTGATCTTCACATCCTGCTAGAACAACACTAACGTCCCAATTTAGGAGAGTGAATCCTGCCCAGGTTTTTCACAACAGCAGAGTTTGTTGCTAATTCCCTGCCCATAGCCCTTGTGAAATGCAGTGAAGTTTTGGTGGGGGGGGCGTGTGGGCATCATCGTGGCTGGAGAGGACCCTTTGAAGCGCTGTTAGGCAGCTGTGTTGTCTTATTTGTGCCTTAGTTGCCAAATGTTATTCCATTGAGGCTGGCTGGGTGATTGGCATGTCAGATTCACCCAGAAAAAAATAAACTTTCATCTTGACCTAAGGGGCTGTCGGAGTCCCTAATCAAAGGGAATTGCTTCTGCCTTAGTGGAGAGGAAAGTAAAAGCATTTGGGTCTAGCATCATCTCACAGCAAGGATTCTTCAGAAATCCTGCTTCAGCATCCCTTAATTATGCCTTTAGACTTTCCTCCTGAAGCGCTTACCTGGAAGAGTTAAATTAATCACCAAGTCCCAATGCCGTAGCTGTTTTCCCGTTGTTTCTCGTGTGCTGTGAGATGATTAGCTGGCCAGACAAGCTTGGCATGTTGAAATCTGAAACTATCTCTTGGCATTTTTTTTATTGCTTTGAAATGCTGGTTAACATTTAGTACGTAGTATTAAATATTACTGTACCCTGGGTGTTCTAAAAATTGATAAACCCATTAAGAGGAATGCAGGGCAGGTGAGCTTTCAAATAATGGTTTCTCAGAAACATTAAATACATTTTATATGTGCTGGAGACTGTTCTTTCACATGGTAAAACTGTCTGAGAATGCTTTGGTTGACATGCCTGTTTAACTGCAAGTCTTTGTTAGTAAAACACCTTCATGTAAATTTAAGTTAAAAATTATTTCAGATTTTAATTAAGTGGGTTTTTACTGGCCCAAAGGGCTAACCTCCACTCCAAAGGTTTGTACAAGACATATACATCCTCCTTTCTTTCCATAATTGAGAAATTATGGAAGGCAACAGTTGGAAATACAAGTTTGAAATTTTCCTTTTATATGTCTATTTGTTAATTTTGTTCCTGTCCATCACACTAAAGCTCTATGCAACAAGTAGTAAATTATCTGGCTCCACTAAATATTATTTTATCCTAGAAATATTGAATAATCTTATTTCATAGTTAAATATGAATGGTAAGAACTTGGCTATGAAATGTTTACCCACTATTAAAAGCATTATACTAACATTTTTTTTAAAAAAAGTTGGTTTTCATCTCAAGTGAGCTGAATATCTGGTTACCTTCAGTGATGTGAAGTTAATGTATTGTTTCTTAGAGGTGAAATATTTTTGGAAGCGTCTGCTTTCAGCAGATTGCATTAATATACATTACAATTATCTTATTTACTAGTAGTTACAAAAGTGCTGAATTCTATACATGGTGTTGAGTAATTGAGGAATCAAAGGGATGTGCTATTGTTGTATTCTTTCAGGAAAAGCACATAAATTTTGTACATGTTTCCGTATGTCTTTTTATGACAGATCAAAGTCAGACTGTGATCCCAGTAATGCAAATAATATCTTTCAGCCTTGCCTGGATCGGAGTAGTTTTTCACATCTACCAGCTCCTACATTGCTCACCTTGCAACATTGCGTGATTTCCCAGGATCTAAACATCTGTCAGAAAAATCCAAATGTGGAAGGGAGGCTTCAGTACTGCAGTCTGTGTGAATCTCGTCCCACAGTTCGTTCATTCACGTCATCCTTCCCGTTGCTTTCAAATGCAGGACCGTGCATTGAAGGTCCATGTAAGCAGTGGTCGCTATTCTTTTATTCATAAATTAAATTTGGAGCTTTTCAGTTCCTGAGAATGCAGCAGTCTGTAGCAAGGAGCGTGACACAGTAAGGTGAAACAGCTACCTCCTTCTCCCTTTCCCATTTCACATTTTGTGACATATCCTGAAGACCAAAAGGTCATAACTACTTTTAGACCAATTTTCCAAAGCACTGGGGAAAATGTGAGCCAAAGAAGGGAGCTCTTTAAGCTGAATACTGTACTAGTATTCATTTTATTTGTGTAGCATAGGAAGTCCAGTTTTCGTGCTTGTGCCTTGAAATGCAATCTAGTAAATACTAAAGATTTATAAATTATGGGTTTCTTGGATGTGATTTTTGAGTTAATAAAGTATCAATATTAACTTCTGTGTTCTCCATAAGCGTATAGACATGTATTTATGCAGGCAATCAGAGCTACACGGGATATCAACCATGCTATTTATCCTACAGAGAGATGGCCCTTTTCTGCCTTGTCTTTTTACTAATACAGTTCAGCAATGAGCCCTAAGCATCGATCACATCAAGCAAATAGGAATCAATTATGTTTTATGAGGTTAAATGGACCATAATGAAAAGTCTGTTGATATAGCACATATTTATTATAATTAATCTACCTAAAAATGAATGATACTGATATAAAAATAATGTTAGCAATATCAGTGTGACCTGAATACTAAACTGCTTTTGAGGTCACACCATTGTATCTGCTCATCTCAGGCAGGACAAGCAGGGATGGAATAGTTGTATGATGTATTCATAAGGTCTGAGTAGGATTTTTGTATTTATGTGGTTTGTTAGAGAACTCAGCAGGAACTGGCCAAAATTTTTGTAGCAAGGGTTCTGTGTGTTCTACAACATTTCTAGCCACAAGATAATATGCAAAGAAAGCTCATCAGGAAATATGCCAGGTAATTTCATTGCTCTGAGAAGTAAGAGAAGCTCGTTCTGTAAGGGTTCCGATGCTCTGAATCTGTTTCATTTTTCATCCAACAGCCTCAAGTAACTTTACAGTTCCAAGTTTCTTGGGTAGCAGTAGCTTAATTTTAAAATATGTTGAGCTATTCTCCCTTTCACTCTTTTCAATCAGATTTGTAGGTGATAGGAGCCTCTGGAAATAAGACCCGTGTTTGCCAAATTCCAGGTTCTTCCTGACCTATAAGTCACACTAATGGCCACCAGGAACTGTGCACTTAGCAGAAGAGCAAACTAATTTGATTTCACAAGCTGTAAAAAATGCAAACCAAGCATAGCTATAACGATAATAATGCAAAGTGTAACAGTAATATTGTATTACACTAACCCTGTGACCCAGTGGCATTTAAATCTTAAATATTTATGTATTAATGTTCTTCGAGAGGTTTCCTTCAGTATTGAAAAGTGACATGTTCAGGGAAGGAATTTGGGGATGTTTTCATCTTAAGTGAGGAGAAATGTTTACTGCAGAATTTCATGCTCCTTCAAACTACCTACCAGCTAGCCATTATATTTAAGTGTTGATGCTGTTGCACTACTGAGAAAATAAATGTTTAATTTAAAAAACCAAACAAACGAACAACCCACAATATTTGTCTGTAAAGCAAACTGATACTTTATAGATCTTTTGCTTGCTTCCATTTTTTAATTAAAATTTAATTACAATTTCACATTCCAGAGTCTGTCATCTTTTAGCATTAGTTTTTCCTTGTTAAACTGTAACCACAAATTTCACATAAGGACAAAACATTGCCCTTTAATTTCAGATTACAGTTTTTTGTCATTATGATTGACTTGAATATACGAAAAACCAGTGAGATTTGAAGACACTTTGATGTTTGTATTTTCTCTTAGAATGGTGCATAAAACAATAAAGACAATTTTCAGTATTTTTTCATATCCTTAACATTAAATCAAGACTAGAAGCTTTAAAGACAAATAAACATTTGTAATCATTCTTTTTTTCTATTTGACAAATCATCATAGGTCTGTAAAGTTCTGAATCATTACAGAAGTTGGCAGAGCATACAGTCAGAATGACTTCTGCAATGCAGAACATAATGGAGATTCTTAAGCAAAATGCATAAAGATGTGGGAGTCCCACATTGATCTGATTTTTCTTAGAATGATGTTTAGCTAAGCTCTCAGTCACTTTTATAATTTATTCAATAAACACTGTTTATTAGCATTGGGTTTTCAGTTACTCTACCTCTGTATACTGTTACAGTTACTCTTTATCTTGATTAAATTTTTCTTAGTATCTGCATAGTCATCTTGATAAAAGATATCCTTAGCACGTTTGATCCCCACCAGTATGTAAGAAGAGGGCTTCTTAGGAACTTGGGGCACAATTGCAAGAGGAAATGCCCAGGTAAAGTCATCTGCTCTATGACTTTATTATTAAGTTTACAGCCCTTACAGTAACCATGATGTGTGTTTAGGAAGCAGTGAAGAAGGACCTGTTTTCTCTGCATTTGGGCTCTGGAAAGATTGTAAGCACTGGCAGCTGATGTCTTTCAAGTTCACGCCCTCGCTTACCTTTTGTTAGCGTTTTGTGTGTCCCTGCCTAGGATTTACTTTGGGTGGACTACTGGCTGACCTGTTGCAGCCTGTATGCTCTAGCCATTTATGCCCTGTTCCCTAAAGCAAGTCTTTGGTTCTGCCATAGCTCATTTGGGCACATATTGTAGAGTGACTGCCCACTTGAAGTGCTGCTCCTGCTTTGCCAGATACTTTTGCTGATGCCTGGTGAACACACTTTCTTTTGGAGACTTAATAAATGAATAAACAGATGATAACCCCTTGTAGGATACAGGGAAGAGGACTGCGTGGAAGGGCACAGTGCGGCTTCTAACCAACAGCTTTGTGTTATTACCTGCTGAAAGTATTGTTGGAATGGAACATACTGCATGCAAACAATTAACTCTCCTCTGATAGTCTGATAATAAGCAGACTCTTAAGAGGTAGCTTATTCATATAGTGTAATAAGTTAATCTTGTTAGCGTGAATTTTATCTAGCTTCATAATTACTGAATTTGGTAATTTCCTCTTGGATGCTCCTCTTCCTCCTGTTCTGTGCATGGTCTGCAGTAACTGTCCCTGTGCTTAAGCTAGAGCTAGAAGAGACTGAACAGTTGTAGCCCCTTTCTGCACAATTTAGAGCTGTAAAAGTCTGTAGGAGGAGTTCCAGACTCTAGTCCTGCCATGGGGCTGTGCCCTGTCACCTTCTAATGACATGCAAGATAAGTAATTAATTTTTGGTGATATAGAGGTCTCTAGGCCTTACGGCCGCGTTCCTGGTGGGGCATTGTGGCTGCCCTAGGATCCGGTGTGCAGAGCATGGCTGCGGTGCTCCTCTGCGGGAAAGGGCTCAGCCTGACACAGGGCAGGGAGGTTTGATGCCTTCCCTTCTGCTCGAGCTGCCGCCTCTTTCAAACCCCAGTCTTTGACCTTTATTTATTTATTTATTTATTTTTAAGTTTAAGTAAAAAGCAGCAATGAAATTTTATTGAAAGCATTAGCTTTCTTTGCATTAGTGCAGTGGAAAATAACTACCAAGAACATCGGGCTGGGCAGCCAGGCCATGATTCTCAATTGCAATGCATGGGTTTTCATCTTCATTTTTAAAAGCTAGATTGATCCATTAAAATGTATATTTTAATTTTATCAAGAGTGCTAGTTGCAATTAAAAAGCCACTGAAGGTCAGTAGTAAAAGGCTTGGAAGGGTGGGAGCCGACACCTGAGAACGTCAAGATTATAGCTTCCTGCAGGAAAACTATGGACATTTGAAATGAGTGTAAATAAAAACTTATTCTTGGCGGACCTCTTTCAAGCTAGGATGTTCGATTCCTCCCTGGGGAGCTCATTATCTCTTGAGTGTGCTCATCTTTACATGGGCTTCTTTTTGACATTGGGGATGTATCTTGGGCTGTTCGCAGCTGCCTTGCAGTGCTCAGCCAGCGTGTGAAGGGTTGTACGTACGGTGTGCTGTACACAATTTTGGCAGTGTCTTTTCCTACTCCTGCTAATCTGATAGGAACCTGTGGCTGTGACAGTCTTCCGAAGGCGGTGAAGAGTGAGCTGCCAGCTGGGAGCTATAATAACTGCTGTCAGGAGCATCCCAGCAGAGGGAAGATAGATGGATTTTGTTTGTGTCTTTATTTCTGTGGGGAGGGGCAAGCAGTAAAAGCTTTTTTTAATCTCATCATTTCCTCCTTTAATTTTTCCCCAGCATTTAAAACCAGCAAACAGAAATGAGTAAAAGATGGCTGGCTGCCCTCAGGGGTGTTGTGGTAATGTCCCTCTTTGGGCTACTGCAAGTACGGAGGAGCTTTGTTTGGGAAGATAATTGGTATCTTCAGTTGTGGTTACATCTACAGCAGTGAGGACCTATAGTATCTGTTCAGTCCCCATGTTGTCCCACACAGCTTGCTCCTTGGAGAAGAGGCTTTTGCGTGATAAACAACAATAATATTTATCTGCAGATAATCTACCCCAAAAAAAGCAGCAGAAGCTGTGTGTCATCTGCATTTCTTTTAAAAGACAAAACAATGATCTTGAACAAACACAGCAGAAAAGGAGAGGCTGCCTCCGCTTGTTTTTTGTTGCCCTCAGCGTTTCCAAAGGGCGAGAGAATTTCTTGATGATTGGTTTGAGAACCTGGAGAATTGTGCTGAAATCCTGATTAACACACAAGTTTTTCAAGCCTCTCTAGTGCTTTCAGTGTGAAAGGAATTGGCATTTGCAAGAGAAAGAATCATTGTTTAAATAGCAATGTGAAATATCTTATTTATCTTATCGTTTTCACTGCCTTCATGATTAAGGTGAATGCTTGAAGCTTGCAGTCTTCATTTCGCAGTGCACTCTGAGCTTTATATGAAAAATGAACAGCTGAGGCATTCTTTCCTTTTCAAATTTTGGTGATGGAAGAAGTGGTCTTAATTCTGTAATTCTATGATTGTTTTTAGGTAAAAGGAAATTAATTTTCCAGCAAGAAAACCAAACCTACTGGAAACCCATTAGAAGGTGCATAGGATGACACTGTTGCTATTTTGATGTAGCGTTATATACCCTAACATCTGCATCTAAGGGAACAATAGAGCAAATCTTATGCAATGACATTGAACTACAGCCAATTCTGTATGCATTTACTGCCCCTAGCTGAATAGCAAAAAATAATTGCAGCCAATTCCTGAATTAATGTTCCTGTGCCTCTGTGGATTAGAAAATATGTGGGAAAATAAAATACAGTAAACTGCTCATCTACTGGAGTTAATTCCAATAAATCCAGAAGCCAAGAAGCAAAGTCAAGTTAGGGCAGAAATTTTTAATAAATATTTCTGTTCAGTAAATCAGATGATGTATTCATATTAGATGCTGGTGATTTAACTACGTACTGTCACACTGACAAGTAGGCATGATATTGGACAGAAGGTATTAAAATCTGTCATTTTTATATCAGTGGGGACAGATAACTTGTATCCAAGAGTTCTTGCAGAGCTGAGGCATTGGTTTCCACTAAGGATGAGTGCTGCTAAATTGTTTTGAAGGAGATGCATACCCAGCTGAGAGGCAAGATGTAAGACTGTGCTCTCCTGTTCTGAGGGTCTTGCCTCTCCACCTCTGTGGGATTGGAGGGCCAGTGTTTCGGGTTCAGAGTTCGGTGACCAGAAGTTAGGTGTAAAACTCCATATCTTGTAAGTGCAGCAATGTAGGCGTTGTTTGAGTCTGGACTTTAATTGCAACTAACCTGAAGTCCTATAAAACTCTTAAGTCTCAGGGGAGTTCTGGATAGCCTCCTGTGGTGGTTATGCAGCAGAATAATAGTGTTGTATTAAAAGTTGGGCATATGATTCATGGATTACTTATTTTTTTATTTTCTTTCCATTTTGTGAATTGTTGCTGTAATCTAAAATTATAAATCGGAGGAGAACTCTATACTTTACTTTCTCTTCCTTGCTAGTACAACAGAATTTTAATGCATTTTACAGTGAAACTATGTGTTGAAAACTACTTTACACATAATTACTAAAAATAATTGTCTTTTGAACTGTGTGCTATGCGCAGGACTAAGAAGTAACACAGGAGTCCTTCATTTGCATTTGTAATTCATGCTTCTGTAATTGCAGCAGAATAAATCTAAAGCTTTCAATGTCTATCTCTTCCTGTCCCTTAAATCTTTGCGAATAAATGTGGCATCCTTACCCTGATGATGAAGGTAGAGACTCAGTTGGTTAAATATTTTAAAGCTTGTGGTCAGATCAATATTTCACAGCCCTGTGTAATGTACATAAGATGTCGTAGGTACTTAGTCTCTTTGAAAGCCAGCAATTATGGTGATACAGACTTTAAAGGTGTGTTCAGAAAAATCATCCTCTAATCAGGTGTGCTGGCTGACAGTGGTTGCGTTCTAGGTCAAAGCATTAGTTAATGATTAGTGGGCACGCTGCAGCTGTTGAAACAATATGAATTTGGTTGGTGGAGACATGCCAAGTAAGACTTGCATCTTCTTATTATGCTTCAGGAACTGTAGCTTTCAACAAGCCTCCTGCCCTGCAGTGGCTCAGATCATTGCATTGCTATGTCATGCTGAATAATTCGCAGCATTTAGCACTTAAATTGGCTCATTGCAGACAATCCAATTAGAATAAAGTCTATTATCATTTTGGAACCTTGGGATGAAATAGTGTTTAAGCGATGAGCGTGCCATACAGCCGCCTTGCGCTTCCTGTAGCTTCTCCCCGGTCTTGCAGGTCTCATGTGCTGTGCTAAAATGGTGCCTGATGCTTATAGAGGAAAGCTCCTGCTCAGCCCTTGGTTGCAAGCTGCATTTTCGTCTGAAGATGTATGGGAAACCCACAGCCTTGAGAGAGACCTGAGGTGCTTCATCTTTTTGTCTGTTCATACGTAAAACTTTCTAAGTGTTTTACTTTTTGTTGAGGCAGACAAATTAAAATAGCTGGTGCTGTGATGTAAGCACTACGGCTGGTGAAATTTGGCATGGCTCCGCTGGCCTGGGCTAAGCTGGGCTGTTTCCCATCCCAGGCTCAGGAAGCCACGTGTTCTGCTATGAATTTTGCTGTTGACCTTTTGCTCAGACTTTGAAAGTCAACAGAGGCCAGGTTTGAAAGAGATGCAGTAGAGTGTGTAGGGGAATTCACAAACCACATTTAGGCATTTAAATCCCATGGACTAGTTGGAGACAGCATCTCAGCTACAGAGGTGCAACTTGAAATCCCAACTGGATGTCTCTCTGTACCATGGGGCGTCCATGCTCGGCCTTTAGCTTCTCTCTGCTTTAGGACGTAGTTTTCTGGTTGTATTTATTGGTGACGAATTGGGTATGTGTGGTTTTTTACCCCTCTTCCCCTAGCTTGTGCCTAGCCACGTGCGTTCCTCTTGGGCCAGTTTTTGAGCTATGTGATGAACTGATTTGAGAACTGTCCCAGGTTAAAAATAACTCTTGCCCTCGTCAGACTTCAGCAGGTGACGTAGCTAACACATTCAGATATTTTTGCTTGTATTCAGTAGAAAAACTGTAATAAGGTAGATGGAAAATGATGCATGAGCAAGTGCATATATTGAAGTGTTGTATATAAGCTAAAACACTGACAAGAGAATAATACATGAATATTACATTATAATACTAATATTGATTCCTAATGCTTAGATAAGTCTGTTGGCACTCAGGATGCTTTAGCAAGAGGAGATAAGGGCCAAATCCATTAGCTCTGGTGAGATTTGGATCTGCTTACCTTTGGATTTCATGAAGTCAGGCACTTGCATCTGAGTAGCCGTTGGGCTGGGTTAAATACTGCTGTGCAGAGCAGGGGGAGCAGAGACATGAGGAGCTCATAACAGAGAGAGAAGGGAGTTCAGCAGTGAGGGCATTTTTCAAGCGGGGAGATCAGATGTGTGTTCTGTATATCGTTCATCTTGTTGCAAGTTTTATATTTATGTACCTTAGATCTGACCGCGTATCTAAACGTACATGCATATAATAATATTTTCTCAGCCCTGAAAAATGTAGACCAAGTTAGATTTTTGCGGTGCTTTGTGTTTAAGTATTTGCCTTACTCTTCAGTGACATTAAAGCAAGTGTCCACAGAATAACAGTAAGCACATTAATCTTCCTATCCAAGAAGGTATGTCGTGCGCAGTGCTTGACATGCAATAGCTGCATATTACTAAAACCACTTTGATAATAAAATTCTTTTTCTATTAAAAAAGAAAAACTAAGTGTAAGTATTTATTGCATGACACTTACACACTGTCACATATTGAAAAGTAGTATTTTAAAATACTAATTAAAAAGATGCCGAGTCTACATCTTAGTGTACCCCTGAACTTTGTAATTTAAGCAACTCAAGATTTGTGGGTAGAGATAGCTGATTAATATGGACAAACTAATTTTGCTGCAGTTTAGAGACTAGTTTTCTTGCCCAGTCTCATGGTGTACGTGGTACATACGTGTGCTTTAGCTTTTAAGCCTGAAACACCGAGGTGTAGTAGAAACATCCTCTATTGGTCCATCAGTTGCAAAGGAGTGTTCCATTACATGCAAAAGCTTTTTTCTTCAGCAAGAAGATTTTAAAATATAATTACCTTGGAGTCACAGTTTTATGGTGCACCAGAGCCAACTGAAGCTTATGCCACGCCTGGAAAGCCCAGTTCTGTTCTCTGCCCCAGCCACATGCTGTCACCTCTCCCTGGGCTCTGGTGGCCATGTTCATCTGACCCCCTTGCAGTCTCTTTAGGAAGAATTCACCTTAGGAAAAAAAGAAGGAAATCATTTCAGGCCCCTGTGGGATCAGCCCAGAAGCCAGAGCAATGGAGAGGGTGGTAGGTACGTAGGAGAGGAAGGTCCAGTCCTTTTAGCAGCAGTCGCTGATTGGGATGGCTCAGCCATGTGGTTGGGTCTCACCTTTAGGTATCGCGGCCCATGCTGTCCCAGTATTTTGTCGTGGCTGGTATTTCGTCACTGGGCTAGGAACCCTATGGAATTGAAAGAAAGCGGAGTTTTTATGGTGTAAATATCTGCTTTGTGTTTGAGTCAGAATAACACCTTGAGAGGAGTGGGTAGGACCAAGGAGTAGCATTTCTGTAGCACGACCTTTTCTTTGCTGACTGCTGCACAGCTCTAGGAAAGGTGGTAAAAGGATTGTTAGATTGAATGAACACTGGTTTGAAAATGGACTTGGCACCTGCTGCTTTCTTCCCTGCTCGTTAGTGTGCCAGCCAAGCAGAGTCTGTCTGATGCAGTACTGGTTAGATCATGGTGTTTCCTGGAGGACGTGTGAGTCTTCTGCTGAGGTGTTTTTTGGGGGGTTGCTTTTAATACACCTGTTGGTGGGACCTGGGGAAAACACTACATGTCTTCTGGGTATACATTGCTGTAAAATGCAGGAAAGAATTAAAGTTTATGTTGATTAAAAAGCCTCTTTGTTTATTCAACGGTGATTAGCTTCAGAGCAGTGGTTGGGTTTTGTTTTTAATTTGTACATTCAGAGTCTCTCATAGAATAGCCAATTAAAGAAAACATACATAACAAACACTTACTTTTAACTGTCCTAAAAATAGAGGTTTAGATTGGAAGTGTTATCTCAACTTTAACTACACAGTAGCATAAGCTATAATAATGTGGTAATAGCTGGAGTTGACGCAGCAGGTAATGAATCTTCAGTTGGATATGAACTTTATTACCCAATGTATGGTTTCAGCTTGAGTCTGTCTCTTGTTGTCACAAGAGTAGCATTTGCATAATTAAATAAATGATCCTAAAACTGTCTGCTCCTGTGTGGCTGTGAAATACAACGTTTCTTCCTGTCAGTGCTCAAGCTCATACTCATGGATTATTGGAAAATGCATCACACAAAATTAACATCAAACCTTTGGTCTTTATGAAATATACAGTAAACAGAGGACTCGCTGAACCAACAGCCTGGGTTTTGTTTCTCATCTCACTTAATTGATCTTATCAGCAATTCTTCATTGAAGAGAAGAATCGAAAAGGGTATTTTGAGGGCCTTTTCACACTGGCTAAAATAAAAAAACCCAACATGCAGTGGTAAGGAAGACTGAAGGCATTAGATATACTTGAAAGGTGGGGGAAGATAAGCTTGTGTTCCTGGTTTTTATTTACTTTCAGTATTTCATGAAGCACATTACACTAGGACTCATTGCAATGTATTAACATCAAAAGGCATTTCAAGGGTGTAGTTTCCACTCTTTTCCGGTGTGGGTTTTTTATTATTATTATTTATTTTTATCCTCTGTCTGTTGTTGCTAAGGGCTACGTTTTCTGTTTTTAATTGAAAAATTCAGTGCAACCCATGCGCTGGAGTGTTCCCATTGCCATGCCTCCAGAGAACATTGGCCTACCATAGCTGTGCTCCACAAGCGTTAGGTCTTTAGCTCGGGATGTACACCTACAATCATTTTAGTTGTAGAAGTCAACTGTTCAGTCCCTTGTTTTGGCCAAAGCAGTGTTAGAAGCAAAATAGTACAATAGTGTCATTTATTTTTCCCGTTTCTTTTTGTTGTAATGACGACTATGTTCAGTTGCAACAAGGTGTAATCCCAGAGCCTTCGCCTTCAGCACATGCTCCTCACTTGGGAGGTCCTTGGATCTGTCTCCTACAGCTGGCGGAGAGCTTTGCTCAGTAGCTTTAATTGCTAATGAAGCTGGCAAAGCACAGGGCACGGTGACTGAGAGCAGGCGCATTACTGAGAAGGGAGAAGATATGTGACCCAGCATGCCTTTAGAATATAATGGAAGACTTTACCACTTTGGGATGCTTCTAAGGCTGGGAAGGAGACTGGGATTAAATTTTATACCTCATTTTGTGGTACAAAATGAGTAAACAAATTCGTGCTGAATTTCACAAATGAATTTTCCTAATGGCTAGAGGCAGCCATTCAGGGCACTGAACACAGGAAAATAACTGGCCGGTGAAGGAATGTCAGTGGCATTGATATTCTCCTTCTGTCCTCATCCAGCACCCACTAAAGCCCATGAGAGAAGT